>NW_015151038.1:90752-101242 GCF_000732505.1 Cyprinodon variegatus
CATAATTTGTAATCAGTTGTTCTTTATTTCCCAAAGATATGGGAGGAGGAGAGGAGAGAATTAATATTTCAGCTGCCTGAAATAATCCGTTTCCCTCCATAACATGGGATTAAATTAATTTACCTGCAAGTCTTTAACTGTGTTTATTCCTCTCTTCATCAGCAACAAACTCTGTGGATTTGGTGACAATTGATCATTTTTTGCCAAACTTATCAGAGGGGAATCAAATATTTTAGACAACTGATATACGGTAATCAATTCCCCCCATAACATGGGAAAAAAATAAACAAATCCTGTGAATTTTTAAACTGTCATTATATTTCATATATTATGTTTGAAACATTTATTTCATATTTTGAAATCCAAAATAGTGAAAAAAAATATATGACAGTTGGTTTGATGATCTTTATGAAATGTATTTTAATTCTCAATGTCTGCAGTAGCATTGCTCAGGTTTTTTGAATTGAGAAATCTTTCTGGATGGAAAGTGAAACATCTTTAAAATTGGAAAACACAGTCCTGGGTATTGTTTTTAACTTTTTTTTTGTTGGAATATGTGTTAATTGTTAGATAAAAAACATTTAAACAGAAAATATATTTCATAAAGACTAGATTCAGTAATTTCAGTCAGCTAAAATATATTGTTCCCCTCCTTTAATTTGGGTAAATAATGATCAAATGTGATCAAATCCACAGGGTTGATGATGAAGAGAGGAATAAACACAGTTAAAGATTTGCAGGTAAATTAATTTAATCCCATGTTAAATTAATCTAATCCCAGCGGAACGGATTATTTCAGGCAGATGAAATCTCCATTCTCTCCTCCTCCCATATCTTTCGGAAATAAAGAACAATTGTTTCCAAATTCTTAAAAATTGCTATGTGACAGCATGTAGATTACCAGAAATGTCCTTAATCCAGTAATCTGTCATATTTTGCATTAGAGCTGGATTTAGCAGGAAGTCTTACACACTGTCATCTCTTCAGGAACTCTAAATTTTTGTGTCCTGCTATCAATCAGTTTCCATCTTATATCCCTAATGAAAAAATGATAAATACTCACTACGAGTTGGAAAACTGTGTTTGGTGACTGACTTTTATTTCTGTCAGGCTGAAGTGACAGAAGCTGGAAAAAACTTTTGGCGTTTAAAAACAACAACACAAAACAGCTTAAAATGACCTCATCTATTTATTTATCTAACAATTTAGTAAACAACAACTGCTGAATAAACTGGATGTTATAACATTGACATGATTATAGGAGTTGTTTTTAGCAAGAAATCATTCAGAAGCGCAGTGAAAATGGTCCCATCCTGAAATATCCGCCTCTCTGGCTTCAATGCGCGCTCCCGACACAAGGGGAACAGAATTTCATACGACACCGGGACAAAGAACGTCTGGAAATCAGTCAGAGCTTCACATTTCTGGGACATAAGTCTGTTTAGCAACAGCTAGTGGTGACAACTTCTTCTTCTGCGTGGGAATGCTGCAGGCTGCATTCCTGTTCATGCTGCCACCATCTGGTGAAATTCAGTACTGCTCATTTTACTCAGCTCAGCTCAGAAGCGAGATCCGGGGATCTGGGGGAAACATCTGCAGCCCCAGTAGCTGCCCCCTAGATCCGCCACTGCTCCTGCTACTAATATTAGGGTACTCCAGCAAACTCTATTTCTAAGTTAAAGGGGAGCACAGTTTTCTTTAAACATCGGCCCCTTGATTTTACATTATTCCATCATCTTCTACTCACCCATATTATTTTTGTGTCATTTGGCTGTTCTGAAGATATTCCGTTGGGTTATATCCAGTAACGTCTTCCTATGGGCAACGACTTGAAGGCACAAACTAAACTGTTCATAATTTATTCTTTATGGTACGCAGCATTCAGAACATGGAGGCCAATCACTGTCCCCCAGACATCCACGGTTATATTTTTTATATTTATATCTTAAAAACGAAGCGGAGTGTGTATGGTCACTGCTCTGGTTAAAAAAATAAACATTCCAACCCTCCCTGCAAAACTCAATTTCTCGACCCGTCTCTTACTGGGTTGCCGTCATTAGTCAGTAGTCTCTGGATCATGGGGAATCTAAATGTAAATACTGTCATGCTCAACAAAGATAACCAAGCTCGCTTTTAATCTTTTTATGGGCATTATGTATCAGGCATAAAATTCACAAATTCACAACAGACTCTTTAAGGTGTAAATGTACAAATATTGCAGTCAGAGGCGTGCACAGACATTTTGGGGGGCAGGTGCTCAGGAGGTGGGGGAGGGCACTTTTTAGCGCATGTGGAACACTTAATTATAAAAAAAAAATACACACGCATGTTGAATGAAATTTGACTTTTATTTGTAACATTCTCTAAACGTGAGTTTTCAATGGAAAAAAGTCACACCACCAACAGAACAGACTAAAGCGTACTTCTTTCATCTGGCTCATCTCCCTGTTTTCCCTCACCCATCTGTTCTCCCTCATCCCGGTCTTTTTCTGTCTTTGTGTCTTCCCTAAACTCTTCCTCATCTCCTGTCCTGGTAGATGTTGATGGTATAGAGCTTCCCTGCTGTGACTGGCTACAATATAATAATAATAACCATCATGACAATAATAATGATGATAATAATAATAATATTAATAATAATAATAATAGCTTTAACAAATATGCCACATTAGTTTAAATAATGGGCTATTAGGGCAACATGACTAGAAGTTTTGTCACGTGGATATGACTTATGGTAGCCTACAAAATAATAGCTATTTTAATACCTGCTGATTTTGCACAAACCACTTAAAAATAAAATGTGAACAGCTTTTAAGATTTTTCAATACGATTAACCCTCCTTTCTTGGCATTGTGCTGCAATTACTAAATCAATATACAATTAAAAGAATAAAGAGACCAAAATGTGTTAATTTCTGTTGCCTAACAAAACCTATACAACAGAAAACGTTTGTCTTAACACATAGATTTGCAATTGCAAACTCTACCGAAATTATTTGTAGCCTATGTGGTCGTCCGTACGTTATCTGTAATTGACTTGGGCTACAGTGTAAAACGTTATCTAGCTTTATCTAGCCGACTAGCGCTATCTAGCCTAACTAGTTTATCAGGTGACCAGTCGGCAAAATGCTTGTTTGGTGCTGCTGAATGAGACATTTTAATGCACAACAAAATTATTTAGCTTGATCTGTATATTACCTGGCTAATGGGGCACGGGAGAAGCAGCCTGTCAGCGACCGTTCCTGCTATCTGAAAACGCTTACTGAACTGCTATGATGCTGCGCATCTGGCATGCCCTGCGGGCGACCGCGCGAGTTTACGTGACAAAGGCTGGTCGGGTGTGCGCAAGGAGGTGGCTCATTTCGGGGCATTGTTTCAGTTGTTTTTAATGGCTCAGGTAAAATCTTAATAATATTATTAATAATAATAATAATAAAAAATAAAAAAAAACGAGTTTCAAAAGGGCATTTTCGTTGATAAAGGGCAAACTTCCTAGTGCTTTAGCACCACCTAGTGTCTATGTATGCACGCCCCTGATTGCAGTTATATTTGTAAGTTAAGAATTTTATTTCAATTGCTTTTCTAAAGTTACATGAAACGGTTACCATTTGAAAGAGAGAACCTATTGTTTTATTTTAATACTTATTTTAATACTTACATTAGAACAAAAAAACATGTCACAAAAGTACTTACATCAGGAAGAAACAAGCCTGTGAGTGTTGCTGCCAAATGTAATGTTGGATAAATCTAATTTAGAAGCTAGATGGTGAATGTTTCCAAGGTTATCCTAATCCTTATTTTGCTTTTAGCTGTTATTAAATAAATGGAACCATGCCCACTACTACAGATCAGATGAGAAAGTCTGTCTAAGTTAATGTTGTTGATTTTGGCATTGAATCATAAAGAATGTGGATAATATCAGGAAAACCTTTCATATATGAAGGCAACAATAACATTTCTTCAATTCTGATATGCTGTTGTGTCTTTCTGCAGAGGGAACTTTCTTCCATCAATAACAAAAGAGTACATAAACAAATGTAACTTCCACAAAGAAACTGACATCAACTGCCCTATCTTCAGAGTTGGAGATATTCTGAAATATGCAGAGCAGAACTTCACTGACCTGGCAAACAAGGTAAGGCCATGCTTGTTTGTGTCTGAATCAGAGATATCTAATTAGACCTGTGATTTCTGGACTGTACAGAAATGTTGTTGAAGGATTTTGAAGATCTGTTCTTTTCCCTTCTATAACTAGATAAGGAGCAGCCACTATATGAAGGACAGTCAGAAATGCAGGCCCACTTTCTGCATCTATATTAAGTACATTTGAAAAACAAGTGCAAACTCTCACATAAAACGTTTGGTGGTCATTGCAGCCACAAAGGAAGCAATGGTAAACTGACAGATGATAAAGAGAGATTCTGATCAGATGCAAGATCATTTAAACTGTCAGAAATGAAAGCAGAATAATATAAGCATGGAACAAACCCTCTGTTAAGGCTGGCTAAAATTATATTCAAATAAAGCAAAAACAAATACATTACGCCTAAAAGTAAATATGGTGTTTTTTGGCTCCTGATCTACTTTCTGTCATGGTTTGGTTGTGGTTTTAAGGACCCAAATGCAGAGGCAGAGAGGCTGGGGAGATTTCTTGCAGTTTAATGATGAAAACAGTAACAAAGGCAGGAATCCAAAAATCCAATGTAAAGCCAAACCATGGAGACATCATGGGAAACTGAACACGAGGAGCCAGGGAGAGACGAGGTAGGAAAACAAGAGCATGAGAAGCCAGCAATGACAGACGCAGCAACAACAGAGGAATCAACAAGGACTGACAGCAGAGGGAGAGTATATAAAGCTGACTGAGACAAAGGCAGGGCTAACGAGCAGATAAGGAGCAGGTGTGAGTGGAGGCCCCATACACACACACAGAGGGCAACAGAGGTAAACAAAGAAAAACCTGAAAACTAAAATATATCCATACAATACAACAAAATAGGAATTAAACAAATAACAGTAGAAAACATGGAGCAAAGTAAAACATAACAGAACCATGACACTTTCTTGCTTCCTCTCCTGAAACACCTTCTGCTCATCGGTCATTCCTGCTCTTCACTCCTAACACTGCCCTTTCCTGTCATTCAGCTCACCCTCCATTACCACAATTGACACTGACCCATTTGACCTACTTATATCAACCAAAGTTTACTAATTAGGGATATTACCTTTGTTACTGATCAACTACATCTCCCAATGTGCTTAACAAGCTTTCTTTTAACTCAATTTTCCTTTTTCTAGCTTACAAGGACTTGACTGGATAAAGGGAATGTTTCTTAGTTTGCCTCACATCCATTTCTTCTTCATCTAGTTTTTAATTGGTGTGACTAACACAAATGTATTGAATTAAAGTTGATTCTACTGCTTCTGCAGATAAAAGTGAGGGGTCATTTGTGCTGGTCTGACCTGCCAAACTTGAGTAATGGTTTGTAGTAAAGCCTAGTAAAATTGTGCCCTTTTGCAGATTTGAAATTGACTTAACTTTTAAAAATTTAAGTAGATTAAAGGCCTAGTTAAATTGTTCAGTAGCTGAGATCTTTTGAATTGGAGATCACCTACTTTGTAAATATTCTTTTATTGTTGGAGTCGTCATGTGAGTTTTGTCCTCACTGTTTAAAAATACCTGACTTGATATTACTGTTTACTCTTACTCGTCGACTTCTGCTATACCCTGGACTAGGTCTCAGCAGCGACTTCCTGACTTCCCTGTCCCCACACACATCTTTTTCTGCTGTGAGGAGCCCGAGGCACTCCCAGGCCCGACAAGACACACAGTCCCTCCAGTGTGTCCTGGATCGTTCCCTAGGCCTCCTCTTGATGGGACGTGTCTGGGACACCTTATCACAGGCATCAGGAAAAGATGAGGTGGCTCCCCTCAGTGACTTCTTACTATGTGGAGGAGAAGCTTCTCAACTCTGAGCCTGTTTTAAATGGCCAAGCTCCTCACCTTGGCTCCCTTACAGATATCTAAGGGAGTGCCCAGCCACCTTGAAGATACAAGCACATAATTTTAACCGTTGGTAACCAGGATCCCTTTCTTTCAGTCACAATCAAGATTAGAGGACCATAATTGAGGTTGGGGATGTAGACTGACCAGTAAATTGAGAGCTTTGCCTCTTTGCTCAGTTCTCTCTTCACCTCAACAGACCGATGCAGCAGCAGTGTCACCTATCCAACTATCAATCACTCCATTCTCTCACTCATTTAACAGCACCTCAAGCTGTTTCTATCATTCACATGAGGAATAAACTCTCCCCCAACCCGAAGAGGACTAGCTACCTTCTTCTAGTCAATGGCCTTGGAGTTGGAAAAGCTGACTCTCACTCTAGAGGTCTTGTTGGTCCCTATCAGAGTCCACCGTGCACCTGGAAAAGTGTCAACTTGATCTCTTTCAACAAGTCTTATGCTTGAACATGGTGGTCATTATGGACAATGCATGACTTGCACAGATCAAGAAACAGCACTTGGGTTCAGAGCTGGGGGTTTGTTCCTCTTGATCACAGCCCTCCTATCATCATCATTTCCCGAATGGACATTGAAGTCCACCAGCAGAATGATGAAATCCCTGGGAGGAGTGCTTTCAAATACCCCACCAGGGATGCAAAGAAAGCCTGTTACTTTATATCGCCATTCAGCCTATTGGCTAACGCCCCTGTCAAAGGTGAAGGGATGAATGATGATGATGATGAAAAAAATATGGAATCACTCAACTTTTAGGATAAAACGATGGAATCAGGCCTGCTCGTTAGTCTAGATCTAAAAAGGAGTGACCACACCTTAGAGAGCTGCTGCCCCATGTGAACGGGCAGGAATCATGGCTCCAACAAGAGAGATGTCAATCGAAACAAAAGAGAGGAGTTTCAAACTCTTCAAAGAGGGTAAATCATCCCGCAATAAAACATGTTGGTTATTCACAGTCACCTGTGTCCAAAATCTGGACAAAAACAAAAGACATGGAAAGGTTGTTAAAGACAAACATACTGGAAGACCAAGGAAGACATCAAAGCGTCAAAGCAAAATGTTTAAAAAGTGAAAATGCACAACAAAACATTGAACGAGAGGAAACTGGAGTCAACGTCTGACCAAACTTTAAGAAACCGCCTAAAGGAAATGGGATTTATATCCAGGATAGCTAAACAAAAGCCATCATTAACACCTAAACAGAAAAAAAACAAGGTTACGATGGGCCGAGAAAAACAATCATGGACTCCACTGGATGAAAGTCATGATCAGTGATGAATCTCCAGTGATGAACCTGGAACTCTGGTCTGGTGCCATTCCAATGAGACTTCTGAAGATGACTGCCTGAAGACAAGATGCGCATTCCCGCAGGCATTGATGGGGATATGGGGCTACATCAGTCAACATGGTGCCATGGGTCAGGTAAAGGCACTGGGAGATGGCTGTCATTACATCTTCATGGAGTAAATTTCTCCACTGTGAAAATCAGTAAAGAAAATCAATGATCTCATCAACTGAAAGGATGTTTGGTGATGCTGAAACCATTTTCTTTTTTTTTTTGATAATGCATCATGCCATAGAGCAAAGACTGTGAAAACCTTCCTTGAAAAAAGACAAATAAGTTCAATTTCAAGGCCTGGAAATAGTCCAGATCTTAATCCAGTTGAAAAGATTCCTGTTTGTCACTCCGTCCATGACTCAGAGGCTGCAAGCTATTAGAAAATTCAGAGGTGGTGCAACAAAATACTAGTGAAGTGCTGGAACATTTTTGTTTTTCTTGATTCCTTAATTCCATCCTCAGAATTGAAGAAATCTGCTTGGTGTAAAAAAGTAACCGTTATCAACTACCACATATTATATTTTTTTATTTCTTTTAGTGTTTCTTAAAGCCAGACAGCTGCCATCTGAAATGTCTTTAGTTTTTTTGCCATGTCTGTAATCTCCTTTTTTCCCCTACAAAACTAAACAACTGAATGACCATTCGGCAATGCCGACAATCATTTTTGCCAGGGGTTGTAGAAGAGAATCCAGCCTCTCTCAAGCAGCTGGGTTCCAGAGACCAGGCTATGTTTGGTAGTGAGCCAGTATTGCTCAAAATTTTGCACAAGATCAGGCTTCTTTCCACCCAGCGAGGTGACCCTTCATGTCCCCATAGCCAGGTGCATTGATCTGAACGTCAAGGCCTTAAAACTGCTCCCCAATCCTTTTTGCATCCGCCCCTTATGGTTCCCTCAGCTGTTGGTGGGCCAACTAGGGGATTGCCTAGCATCACTTGTTCAGGCTGGGCCATGCTGGGTCCCATGAAGAGGAACCCCACCATCAGGTGCTCGCCAACATACCTCCAGGCCAGGCCTGTTTTGTAAAATATTACTGCATTGTGCTGGTGTTTCCCAGGACAGCCCACCTGAAGGTTATTTAGTTAAAATTAAGCTAGGAAATTGTTACCTTACACCTTCTCTATTGCAGAGGTTTTAACAATAAACTGAAAATATTGTACTATAAACCTGTTTAAAAAGAATATGTTTTTTTTCATAGCTTATAAAATTCCCCTAATGGCGCTATGGGAAGAAGTTTGGAACAGCTTTTATCATCTTCTACAACCAAACTATTAGATCAAGTTTGTTGTGTTATCAATTTCAGCTCTCAAACCATTATAACTAAAAGTCTTCAAGCAAAATATTTTGATGCAATCATGATACAGTTCATATCGGAAGGGGCTTCCCTACATACATTCACTTGCAGATAGATTGATCAGATGCAAAGTTAGAAATTCAATCTTAGAAAAAACCTTCTATAACAGTTTGGCTTAGATAGATTCTAGGAGATATGTTGGATGAATCAAATGTTTTAATCAGTCAGAAAGCTTGTTACCACGTATTGTCTGAACAACAAACTGCTATGGTTATTTACAAGATGTCTCACATTTGTTCTATCTTTTGTTGTCCTTTACACAAATATTAATTTGTTTGATCAAATCTGTTAGGGTGGAGTGATCGGAATAATGATCAGCTGGATGTGTGATCTGGACAAGCCAGATGATGAGTGTAAACCATCATATTCATTCACCCGACTCGATGCCATGTCACAGCAGAGCAATGTTTCTCCTGGATACAATTTCAGGTAATTTAGCTTGTTTTCTTTTTTTTTTAGTTAGTCAAGTAACAATCTTATAAGCTGGCCACAGTTGCAGTTTGTGGCGCAGTTTTGTGAGTCTTTTTTCAGTACTTCTGAAAGTCAGTTGCAAACTGACATGCAAATATATCTGCTGTAACGTTTGGCACATGAAGAGATCAGTACTCTCTATGTACTAAGCGTATCAATACATATTTTGAAATTCCAATAAAAAAATAGAATAATATTAATAAAGAAAACATCTACACAGATGAGCACAAATGACTGCAGTGTAATGCAGACAATCAGGTTTATATGAGAAACTGAATATCAAAAGAGCCTGCAAAGAGACGCAACAGAGAATGAACAGAGATGTTTCCCCTTGATTTAACAGAAGGTGGTTGTGTGATGGTCTTACTGAGCTCTGTGGGTTCAAAATTGACTTTTTGGGATTTCATTGGGAGCAAACAGAGAAAAAAAATCATCACATAAGCATTTTGTATTAGCAAATTAACTTTTAGAAATTTTTTATCTGATATCTGTGTGTAACCCACAAGAAAAATGCTTCCCTTTTTGATAAGAGTTGTAGATTCATTTTAAAGACACAAGTTTAAGAAACTTTGCTGTATGTAGAAGGTTGAGAACATATCTTGACATCATATTACTCCCTCAGGTGTTACCATTTAGATGGTCAATCAAAACGTACATCTGAATCACAGCAGAAGCTTGAATGAATGTCTTCACAAAGAGATGATCATATTTAAATATATTTGTATTTATCCGCACAGGTTTGCAAAATTCTATAAGATGGAAAATGGGACAGACTACCGCACTCTGGTCAAAGCCTATGCCATTCGATTTGATGTTATTGTCAATGGAAATGTAAGAATATATATTAATAACTGTCAAAGTTGTGTGGCAAGCTATTTATTCCCAATTAACACAGAAAGCTTTCAATTACATTAGGAGCGGAATGCCTTTTGTTTGTAACCAAGTAAAATTGTTGATGGTGAGAAAATCTCTGTTTTTTTAGGCAGGGAAGTTTAACATGATTCCTACAATCATAAACATGGTGGCAGCGTTCACGTCAGTGGGAGTGGTAAGCTATGTTGAATTATCTAAGAAATTTAATCCATTTGTTCATATATATTATGGCATTTTTCTACTTGTCAGAATAAAACAGAAAAAATGTCTTGTGTTAATTTGTTTTTACTGTTCATACTGTTCTTATTGTTGTTCACAATACTGTTGTTTTTAGGGCACAGTGTTGTGTGATATAATACTGCTGAACTTCCTGAAGGGCGCAGAGCAGTACAAGGCTAAGAAGTTTGAAGAGGTAAACATTTGGATGGATGGATGGAT
>NW_015151038.1:103338-104885 GCF_000732505.1 Cyprinodon variegatus
GGATGATGGATGGATGGATGATGGATGGATGGATGGATGGATGGATGGATGGATGATGGATGGATGGATGATGGATGGGTAGATGGATGGACAGGTAAATGGATGATGGATGGATGGATGGATGGATGGATGGATAATGGATGGATGATGGGTGGATGGATAGAAGGATTGATGATGGATGGATGGATGGATGGATGGATGGATGGACGATGGATGGATGGGTGGATGATGGATGGATAGATGGATGGATGGATATACGGATTGATGATGGATGGATGATGGATGGATAGATGATGGATGGATTGATGGATGGACAGGTGTATGGATGGATGGATGGATGGACGGATGGTTTGATGGATGGATGGATGAATGGATAGATGTATGGATGGATGGATGGATGAATAGACAGATGGATGGATGATGGATGGATGGGTAGATGGATGGACAGGTGTATGGATGATGGATGAAGGATGAATGGATGGATTAATGGACAGATGGATGGATGGATTTATGGATGGATGGATGATGGATTGATGGACGATGGATGGATGGACGGATGGATAGACAGATTAATGATGGATGGATGGATTATGGATGGATAGTGTTTGATGATGGATGGATGATGGAAGGATGGATGATGAATGGATGGACGATGGATGGATGGATGGATTATGGACGGATGGATGGATGGATGGATAGATGGATTGATGATGGATGACGGATGGATGGATGGATGATGGATGGATGGATATACGGATTGATGATGGATGGATGGAGGGATGGATGGATGATGGATGCATGGATGGATGGATGGATAGACAGATGGATGATGAATGGATGGATAGATTGATGGATGGATGGATGGATGAATAGATGGAAGGATGGATGGATGGATGATAGATGGATGGATGGATGGATGTATGGATGGATGATGGATGGATGGGTAGATGGATGGACAGGTGAATGGATGATGGATGAAGGATGGATGGATGGATTAATGGACAAATGATGGATGGATTTATGGATGGATGGATGATAGATGGATGGATGGATGATGGGTGGATGGATGGATGGCTGATGGATGGATGGACGATGGATGGATGGATAGACAGATTGATGATGGATGGATGGATTATGGATGGATGGATGGATAGTGTTTGATGATGGATGGATGGATGGATGGATGATGGATGGATGGATGATGAATGGATGGACGATGGATGGATGGATGGATAATGGACAGATGGATGGATAGATAGATGGATTGATGATGGATGACAGATGGATGGATGGATTATGAATGGATGGACGATGGATGGATGGATATACGGATTGATGATGGATGGATGGAGGGATGGATGGATGATGGATGCATGGATGGATGGATGGATGGACGGATGGATAGACAGATGGATGATGAATGGATGGACGATGGATGGATGGATATACGGATTGATGATGGATGGATGGAGGGATGGATGGATGATGGATGCATGGATGGATGGATGGATGGACGGATGGATAGACAGATGGATGATGAATGGATG
>NW_015151038.1:107679-117645 GCF_000732505.1 Cyprinodon variegatus
GGATGGATGGATGGATTAATGGACAGATGGATGGATGGACAATGGATGGATGGATAGACGGGTTGATGATGGATGGATGGATGATTGATGGATGGATGGATAGATGATGGATGGATGGATGGATGAATGGACAGATGGATGGATGGATGGATGGATTCATGGATGTACAGGTGTATGGATGATGGATGAAGGATGGATGGATGGATGGATGGATGGATGGATGGATTCATGGATGTACAGGTGTATGGATGATGGATGAAGGATGGATGGATGGATTAATGGACAGATGGATGGATCGTTGGATGGACGGATGGATGGATGAATGGTTGGATGAATGGACAGATGGATGGATAGGTGGACGGATGGATTGATGGATGGACAGATGTATGAATGAAGGATGGATGGTTGAATTAATGGACAAATGGATGGAAGGATTTATGGATGGATGGATAATGGATGGATGGACAGATTGATGATGGATGGATGGATGGACGGTTGGTTTGATGGATGGATGGACAGATGGATGGATGGGTGGATGGATGAATTGATGGATGGACAGGTGTATAGATGATGGATGAAGGATGGATGGATGGATTAATGGACAGATGGATGGATGGATTCATGGATGGATGGATGATGGAAGGATAGATGATGGATAGACGGATTGATGATGGATGGATGGATGGATAGACGGATGGATGATAAATGGATGGATGGATGATGGATGGATGATGGATGGATGGATAGACGGATTGATGATGTATGGATGGATGGACGGATGGATGATGGATGGATGGACGACGGATTGGTGGATAGAGGGATTGATGACGGATGGATGGATGACGGATGGATGGATGGATGATGAATGGATGGACGATGGATGGATGGAAATATGGATTGATGATGGATGGATGNGATGGATGGATGGAAATATGGATTGATGATGGATGGATGAATGGAGGATGGATGGATGGATGATAGACAGATGGATGTTGGATGGATGATAGATGGGTGGATGGCTGATGGATGGATGGATGGACGATGGATGGATGGATGGATGGATGGATGGATAATGGATGGATGGATAGACAGATGGATGATGGATGGATGGATGGATGAAACAACTTGTTTTGGCTTAGAAAACATACCAGAAGATCTTAACCTGAGGAATGTGCAGTCATTTGGGCTGACCAGGCAGGGTATTTTTTCCCCTGCATGGGGACGGGGGTTGGGATGATAGCAGGAAGGAATCAACCATATTTCTGCATTGTAGGTTTTTAAAAGCTGAAGCCTGAGTCCACCCCCTCAGTTTTCTTCAAGAAAAAAAACAACTTTAAAAAAAGGGTCACAAAAAAAATCTCCCCTTTCAGAGGCATAGATCAGTATCTTGTATTGCAGGCTAACAAAGAACCCAAACCAATGCTATATCCTTAGTGGTGGATCTTCTGGTTCAATTTGCATGTTTTCTAAGTCCAAACAAGTTTTTGGGCTACTGTTTGAAGCTTCGAACTCAACGCTAATTCTGACTAAACTGTGCTATATGAGAAGAAGAAAAAAGATAGAAGAGGAGCGCACACCAGTGAATAGCGGTGATAATCTTCTTCGTTTAATCTGAAATGCCACATTAGTATCTATACAACGACATGATTTTTTAAGAGGGAAATTCTCGCATTATAAAAAACGGATTTGCAGGGATGGATCACATTATAAGCTAATACCACTGTTCCTGCTATTCATCACTTTCCCAACTTCCCACAGTCATTTATTAATCTATTTATTCTACTTTTTTGACTTATTATTTTTTTATCACTTGCACATTGTTCCTTTGTTTTGTTTTGTTTACATAAATAGAATTAACATGAAATTGTTTTATCAATATGACTATATTGCACAGTTGAAACAGGGCTACATCATCTACCTATGAATCCTTATAAAATGTAAGGGGAGACTGAGTTAAATGGTTACAAATTAAGTAAATGATAAATACAATATAAAAAGATAAATAATAAAATAGAATAAGGAGCTACTAAAAAATAATAGACTGTATTGCTTTCCTGCTAATTTTTTTGTGTATAAAGTTAAGTTTATCACATATAAATTTTCCAAATTCAACCATTAATGGTCAGTGGAAAGGGCCTTATTAATAAATATTAAAAACCCACCATTTTACTGAGTCCAAAAACAGAGGTGTTGCTGAGGGAGGTGGAGCTGTAGTTGTTGCTTTTTCAACTCAAAGCATCTAACGGAGAATATAGTCAGGTTTTCTATCAAGGAAAAGCAGCTGATTGCATCCAGTCATTGACTTGGAAGACATGTTTGCCTGGATGAGATTGCAAGGACATCTTTCAGTGACAGTGGAGAGAAAAACTCCCTTTGAACAGGAAGAAACCTCCAGCAGAACCAGGCTCATTGTGAGCGACCATCTGCTGAGGCCGACTGGGGTTCAAGGAGACAGAAGCAGACATAGAGAAAGAAGCAGAGATACAAAAGGCAACTGTCAACCAGCTCCACAGGCGGCTCCATCCAGGAAACACACAGCCAGGCAGACGAGCTCCGAGCCAGCTCCCATGTCAGGAGGATGAAGAGAGCACATCCAGTTAGTCACAGTCAGAGAAACAGGACTACACTGAAAAACAGGCCAAGCACCAACATCTAGAAACAAAGGTGTTGATGGCAGCAGCACAGCCGATTATTCTCTTCGGGATGGAGTCACAGCCAAACAGGAACAGAGCAGATAAAGCTACTATGTTGAGAAAAAGCATAGGTCATTTTGTTTTTATGCCATTATTCAAAGTATAATTGAATTGTTAAATCCATTCAAAAACACTTAATTAACCCCAAAGGAAAATTATTGCAACTTTTATGTAAGTTTCTTCAATCTGTTATTGAAGATGTTTGCTTTGGGCAGGATTATCTCCTGTAGCAGTCTGTCTTCCAGCAGGTTTGAAGAGGCCTCTGACTGACAACAATGTTATTCTTTGACAGTCTGATGATGCTAAGGGTTGTTCTTCATTTCACAAAAATATTTTTTTTCTAGAATTATTTTAAGAAGTTCTACAAGAGTTCCCAGAACAGAGCAGGGCATCACTAACAGGACTTGTTTTTAAGGAAGAAATAGATTTGAGATGGGTGTATAGTTGTCTTTTATTTTGCCTCTCTTTCTCCTAATACAGGTGTCAGACGATCCATTGGACTCCCACAGCAGCGGCTTGTATCGCTCCCAACTGTCGCTCAGAGGGACACCTTTCAAATCCAGTGATTCAGGCGCATTTTCTATTGAACGTTACAGCTAAACCGACAAGAAAAATCACTACATGTATGGTTCAGTTTTTCATTACATGGGCTCCTTGAAAGCTGGAAGCATTAAAACTATACAATCAAAATGTATCAAATGAATGCAGCATAAAGCATGACTCTCTCTGCATGGGAACATGTTCAATAGATTTTTGAATCAGTCGTCGAAGGCTAGTTAGACATTAATTTTTGGTTGTCCATGAAAAGCCGTACAATGATCAGTGGATCACTTGATAGACACTGTTGTTGTTTTTTGGTTTATTTGTAGTACTGGATCAAGGAAAGTCAAACTGATCAATGACCAGTGATGGGCAGTAGCGCCGTTACTAGCTTTCTCTACATTTACCAGTAGTGTGCTCCTAATGTCGCTGTTTTCAACATCACATAGCTTTTCAGTAGTAGAACTGAGATCTCGTCCACAGAAGCTTCAAACTACATCTTCCCAGGCATTTCTAGACCTTTTACAGATTTCCCCTCCTCTTCTCGTGACGCAGACGTTGTGAGAATATACAATAGTAGCCATTCAACATTTCCCTACTTGCCTTGGCTGGTCCTTGGCTGGTCCTTGACTGGTCCTTGGCTGGTCCTTGGCTGGTCCTTGACTGGTCCTTGGCTGGACTTTGACTGGTCCTTGACTAGTCCTTGGCTTCTCCCCTGACATTCCTTTTTAAAACATCAATCTTTGTACTAGAATATACTTTCTTTCAATATTTGTGGACATTAAGATCTAAAGAGAAGTGCGTTTTCCTGGTCAGACCATGTAATTCAATGAAAGGGTGGAGTTAGAGTAAACAAAATGCATGTATGGCCATACAGGAGGAGGAGGGGGTCACTTCAGAGGCTGGAAGTAGGCTGCCATTCGGCTGGCTTTGACTGGGAAGGGCCATTTTTAATGGGTGCTACTGTAGCAGCCTTTTAACTTTGAATACCTATCATCAAGATTTCCCTAGTGTATAAAAAGATGCCAGCATGAATGGTCAAATGCAGCAGGTAGCTACCAGATCAGCTTGAGGCAATGGAAGAGAATGCAGAGGCAGAAACGTCTTCATGCCAAAGTAGTCCAATGCAAAAATGAGAAACATGCAGCTACTTAAAGTAGTTTGTTGTAGTTGACACAATCTGCTAAGCTAGTCACCGCAACTCAGCCACCAAACATCAAGAGCTAATATATTATTAGCCAAAAACATGGATGTGTTATAAATATGCATGAAAAAGATTCATGCAGGATGGTTAGTAGAAGCAGAACAAAATTAGTTTGTGCAGGGTTTTTTTTTCTAGAAAACAAAACTGTGGTAAATTGAAATGGATCATATTTGTGCAGATGGCAGTAGTACAAAATGGGGCCAATAAATATTTTGCTATACACAGACAGCTCCATAGCAACACCACACAATGCAAGACAAAATCAACAGATCAAAGTAGGTCAAAGATTTAATTCATCTAAAGACTAACTTACAATGACTAATTTAGTCATATTAGAGACATATTGATATTGTTGTGGTTGTAAAATGCAGGATTTTCCAAAGATATAAGGATTAAATGTTCATTTATACCTCAATAGTAAAGTTATATTTGAAATTTTAACACAAGTACTAGTGCTGTTGAAACAGAAGAGTTTGATAAACAATTACACGGATCTGATCTGTTTTTCACAGCTTCTTTGATCAATAAATGGCTATGACTTTGAAGGAAGTTTGAATTTAGAAAAAAGAAGCTTATATGTAGTGAAACTGCTTTTGTCATTTTGTTGTAGCTTAGCTTGCTACATTTATCTGCTGGGTAACTTTAATGTAGAATAACTTGTAGACTAAATCATTACATTTTCTAAGTAGTTTGCTTAACACTGTTCATTTGGAGCATGGGTGGATATTTACAAAAATGTTTTAGGATCTAGGTTTATTGTGCAAATTAGTAAAATCCAAATAATTATTGCACAAGAATTCTGCCAAACAAAGTGATTTTTTGGTGTTGAAGCAACTACAGATAATTCTATTCAATTCAGTTTATCGCTAAAGTACAAATTAGCAACAAATTTTATCTCAAGGTTCTACACATTGAAATACATTGTTAATGCAATCCAATAACAGTGAAATGCAAAGTACATACTCCAGTTAGATTCTACCTATGAAAAAAATTTATCATAAAATTGTGAGTAAATGCTTGCTCATGATTTCCAAATGCTAAAGATTTAAGATTTAAGTGAAGATATTTTACCAAAGGATTAACAGTCCTTAAAGGCCTGAACACACCGGTTCCGTACAACTTTTTAATCTCAGATCCAATTTTCTCCAGTGTCACACTGACTGCATATAGAGAGACTCTGACTAAGCATGGTGAGCAGATCTGTACAGATTTGTTTCACTTCTGTCTCTGTGCACACATTAAAACAATTTCCCACATTTGACTGGAACAGATAATGAAAGTTATTAAAAATAAATAAAAATACAAAAACACCAGCTCTACTTAACGAGTCTGTGCAGCATCTCGAACCAGAACAGATAGAGAATATTCAAATATTAAAAACATAATGAGATCTTTGTCTAAAGAAAAGAAAAACACTAAAAAACACTAAAAACACTAAAGATCAATATTATATTTCCGTGTTCTTTCCTTCTGATCTCCTATTATGGATAAAGTATCCTTTTTTTAGGATTTCATTTATGGTGGTCAAAAATAATAATAATTTATCTTTATTGATCTCACATTGGAGAAATGAACTATCTGTATTTTACCCCTGGAGGAGCAGTATGCTGCCATTGTGGGGCGCCTGGGGGGCAATCAGTAGTTGGTCAGGGACCCAGAGTGGCAGCCTGTGGGAGTGGGCATCAAACTCAGAACCTTAGGAATCCAAGCATTATGCCCTAACTGCGAAGACGCCACTCCCCCAAGAGATATGGTGTTTGCACCAGTCTGTCCAGCTACTATATGTAATGATCTCAGAATGTTGCACCCAGAATTCAAGGCGAGACAGGCAGTGGGAAAGTTCAAAGTGTTTATTAAACAAACAGGTGCGCGCTGCTGCTCGCCTGGACTGGATCTGGAGCTGAATATGACTTGGAGCTAGTCACTGACCTGATTCAAAGTTCAGTCCGTTCGCGGAGAACACAACAGATTCCAGGAGGGGGGCTTGACCGCAGTTGCGGCGGGTGACGCCCCCAGAGTTCCTAGAGAGCGAGCGGAGCGGGCGCCAGCCGACACCGAGCAGCAACAGAGTCCAGAAGGGAATTCCAAGGCCGAAGTCAGAAGACAGTTCCAGAACCAGAAGCCGGTAGAATACAAGATCAGATACGACAAACAGAGCAGATAGAGGCAAGGCAAAACTCGAGATCCTCAGGGCAGAAAACTGGTCAAAATCAGGAAAACAGACAGACTACAGATTGCTAGGGAACATCTCACAAAAACACAAGAATAACCTGGCGCTGATGGGAGGCAAACACACAACTTAAATAGTAGAGGAACCAGGTGGAAATGATCGGCGATAATCAGCCGGAGAACCAATTAGACAGGAAGCAAGGAGCAAAGGAAAAAAACAAACCATCAGCGCCAAGATCATGACAACTATATACCTGATGTGACTCCAAAAGGGACTCTTTCCCCGTGAGACTGACAGATTTTATTTGATATTTTCCCCCAATGCAGACATGTTTGACTTTGCACCTGGGTCCCATTTTAGTCAGTCATCCCCATTGACTTTCATTGAGCGCTTAACCTCAGGGCTTCATCCGACACGATTTTCTATCAGATCGGATGCAAATATGGATTCGGCGTGTTCTGGCCTTAACATAGAGGAGACACAGAAAGGTCCTAAATAGCCTAATGATCAATAAAAGATATAGCTAGAAAAATATAATCTGCCAATAACTTTTTAATAACCTTGGAAAAGAAGCGCCTTTTAGGCCCTGATGTTCAGACATAAGCTAATCCCTAAGGACTCCAACTCTTGAAACCTTATCTCCAATGTGAAGGAATGAGAAATAGAAAGCACCACAAGCCATTCATTTAGGGGCCTCATGCACAAAGATTGGCCACCCTTCTTACGAAATGTGCAATGTATAAAAAACCTCATCTGCAGGCTATGGATGAGTTTTTATGGATGAGATTTACTGTAGGTGAACACTGATCCCTCCAGTTCATAGGTCAGTATTGGTAGCCCTTCCTATGACTCGGTAGCCATGAAGTAGCCCTCAGCCTTAAAAAGGTTGGTGATCCCTGATCTAGATAGATGAATGAAGCTCGGCCTCACCTGCAACCAACCTAATCACCATCCGCCTCATATCAGCGCAGCTCCTCGCCCTCATATAAGTCAGTCACTGTCTAGGAAAACCTTTTCAACAGCTTCACCTCTTCTCCACCTTTATCTCACTGGACTCCTAACTCTCCTCTTATTCTCCAGCCTCCATTCCAAAACCAATGTCAGACTTTGGGGAGATAGATGTCTCTGACCAAACTACCTGGTTACACAGAGCTGCATTCAGCATCGATGTCTTCTGTCTGAGCTCCAATACCTATTCCTTTTTTCATGTCAATAAAACTTTGTAACTGCTGCTTTTTGCTGTGTGAGGCTCTCCAGGTTGAAATAATCAGTGTTGTGCATGAGTACATTGAATGAGCAGTATCCACTGAATATGGTGAACTGAACGGATCAGTTTTGAAGTGATGAACATTAACAAAAGTGACGTTCACTCTGAGCGACACACACGGCTCACATTGGCATTCAATTGATAACGACATTTTTTAATCATAACGTTACGTTTTACCGCACTGATTATGGCAGACTGCCTGACAGAGCAGCATGTCTACTGCTAGTTCTAGTGTGCTCCATTCAGACTCATCTGCTGGGATTTCTGATACCAGTTTAGCAGAGCGCTCGGCAGAGTATGATCAACAAAGGAAGACTGGGAAAGAAAAACTCATGCTCTAGTGCAAACTGTGGCTTTCAGGACTTAACAAATAAGCTCTTACATCAGCCCATTTCAAATTTATAGTGACATATCTGCTCCTGAATGATGAACAGAAAAAATAATTTTGGATCCAAATCTTTTCAGCAGAATCTGAATGTTCCTGAATGTGTCTGAAGTTCTGTGTCATTTGGCTAAATAAAGGCTTCACTGCACATCCAGTATACCTTGAATGCATCCAGTATTTTCCATTTTTTTCTATATATTATCATCACACATTTAAAGGGTGAAATATGAGGTTCTGTTGTGGAGGATTGTGGCTTCCTTAACCAAATAAACGTGAAATAGTTCAATTATAGGTTTGTGAACTTGTTTTGAAAAAGTGAACTATGAAAGTGAGTTTGTTCATATTCATCTGTGTGAACAGAACTTTAAGCTCCTTTTCTATGAACTGGCACAACATTGGAAATAACATAAAAAAGGTGTTTTCAGTTTAATATGAAATGCATATTGACCTTCAGTTGATTTTCTCTGTAATAATAAAAAAAAATGCTGTTTAAATTCAAAGAATTTATTTTGATTGGCTGCCTATCAATTGACACTAGCTTTACAGCTGATGTTAATGCCCTTAAGAAATTTGTGTATATTTCAGGGTCCTAGCCTATAAAAGAACACCCAATTACAAAATAATCATGTTAAAATGAAGCACTATATTCCAAGGTTTACATTTAATAGCGTTTACTTAGTCTTATTTCAAACTTATCTCAAAACCTTGTCCTCCATCTCCATCTGCTTTCAATACTTTTTAACACATCCATCAACTTGTCAGCTTTTGCAGATTTAGCTCCCACTATAATGAATGTTCACATTATATCAGATTGGTTCAAAGTTTTCTATCTTAGGTAAAAACCCTTTTAACCAGGCTCAGTGTGAGCGGCCATCTGCTGAGACCGACTTTGGTTCAAGGAGACAGAAGCAGACATACAGAAATCGGCAGAAAAACATTTTCTATCAATCAGCTCCACATGTGGCCCTGCCCAGCAAACACACAGCCAGTCAGACGAGCTCTGAGCCTGCTCTCATGTCAGAGGAAGAAAGTAAACAAATCCAGTTGGTCACAGTCAGAGATACAGGACTACACTGAAAAACAGGTCAAGCTCCAACATCTAAAAACAAAGGTGTTGATGGCAGCAGCACAGCTGATATTTCTCTCTAGGATGGAGTCACAGCCAAGGCATAAGGTTAGAGTTTGAACAAACAAATATTTTGATTTTCAATTTGGTTTATTAATATAGCACCATTTCACAGCATATGTAATCTCAAGGCACTTTACAGAGACAATTACTGCAGAGAATTAAGCAGAAGGATGAAAAGGGTCCCTATGTCCTCCAGCAGTCTAAACCTATAGCAGCATAACTACAGAGATAGCTCAGGATAACCTGAGCCACTCTAACTAGAAGCTATATCAAAAGGGAAAGTTTTAAGCCTAGCCTTAAAAGTAGACAGGGTGTCTGCCTCACGGACTAAAACTGGTAGTCGGTTCCACAGGAGAGGAGCCTGATAACTAAAAGATCTGCCTCCCATTCTTCAGATGAAAGAAGGACATTCTAGAAACCTCTTTGATCTGGGATTTAAATGACATAACATAATAGTGAAAATTAATCCCATGCTGTCTAATAATTCTACCAATTGGGAGCATGTATAAAGTAAAGAGAATTGGTCCTAGCACTGATCCCTGTGGTACTCCACTGGTAACCTTGGAGGATGAGGAAGA
>NW_015151038.1:118148-120511 GCF_000732505.1 Cyprinodon variegatus
TAGACAGGTATAGCTGGGTATCATCAGCATAACAATGAAAATTAATCCCATGCTGTCTAATAATTCTACCAATTGGGAGCATGTATAAAGTAAAGAGAATTGGTCCTAGCACTGATCCCTGTGGTACTCCACAGGTAACCTTTAGGCATGAGGACGATTTGTCATTAACATGAACAAACTGAAATCGATCAGATAGATAAGATTTAGTATAGTATTTAGTACATTAGTAGCCTTTTTACCATATTCTTATTTATAGCCCTGCTGGAGTAATTTCTTTAAATGCTACGTTTGACTTTTGTGATGAAGTAGTGCTACTCTTGCTTAAAGGTAAAGAGGAGGATGTTCGTTTTCCAGGTGAATCATCTAAGTAAGTGGTCCTCCTAATCATCAATCATTCTGCTGATATGTTTACATCAGGCTGTCCTACGTGCTTACCATTTTCACTTACCGCTGGTGAGTCTGACATTGTGGAAAAATTGCAAATGTTCTTTTGGAAAGTTTGTATGAGCAATGCAAACAGCAGCTTTAAACAGAGCGTGCACAAGGAGAAATGGGCTTGTGCACGCTCTGTCATGCATTTAATAGCAAACATGCTCCCTCTAGGGACCAGTTACAGGGTTGTGCATGTGAATTGTTTTCTTTAAGTGGAGAGTACGCACTCTCCTTTCAAAAATTCAGGAAAATCCTCTATTATACCTTTAAGTAGAATTTCTAGGTTCTCTACTCACCTCTTCTTGGGCCTAATCATTAACACTAGGACTAATTGCAATTTGCCTCATTAGTTGTCTGTTTGGTCAAGAACATAACTGTATATTGACATCATGGGGCCACATTTCTGAAATATGAAATGGTTTTTATTCAAGATGAATATGGTTGCAATACAATAATTAACTAGATGGTGCAGGGCTGTGAAGTCATCTTGAAGTCACAGCAGACTGTTTTAACTTACCAGTGTATATTCATACCTAAGATATCTTTCATCAAAGAAAATGTTTAAAGGGACAGATTTCACCTCCATTTTGCACAATTTTATAGCGTTTATTTATTTTCCAAAGCCAGATGAAGGTTGTTCCATGAAGAACTGTTAGCAAGCCCATCTAAGCTAAAAACAACATGCTAACCTACGTAAGCATCTTAGTTTTTATTTGAGTTAACACTTTGTGGTTGATCTTATTTTTAAAGCTGAAAAACATGCAAACAAAAAAATCGATGTTTGGCCGCTTAACAAATGCACTGCTCAAAAAAATTAAAGGGAACACTTTGAAAATACATCAGATCTCAGTGGGGAAAAAATCATGCTGTTTATTTCTACTGATATGGGCTGGGTGATGTGTTAGGAACAAAAAGATGCCACAACTGTTGAGATCTGGAGATCTGCCACCTGTCTCCAGCAGAGAGCGCTGTGGGGCTCCTGAGCTGGAGCCTTTCTACACACCTGAGGATCATCAGCTCATCAGGAGTCCTCCCTACTTAAGCAGCGACCAGACCTGTCTTCAGCGCCGGAGTGTTGACCAGTTTTGGTTAGCGGAACCTGAGCCTCAATCTGAACCAGAATCTCTGTCTGCTCTACAGAGTAACCTGATCCTAATCAGTCTCTGTCCTCTCTGCTCACAGGAAACCCGACTAAACGCTGTAGCTCTGGAGGAGCTCATGTTTGGAAACCTGCCTGCCTGCCCAAAGAAGCCAAACCTGAAGATCCTCAGCCAGAATCTTCCAACTAGTTCTCAGGGGAGAACTAGAGGACAACTCAAGGTCTGAATCTGGCTAGCCTGAAGCTAAGCTCTGTCGCTGCTGAACTCTCTGCTGGAATCACAGTCTCTGGACCCAACCGGTTCCCTCTCTCTACTGAACAAGTCTGAACCTCATCAGGTACAAACCAAGATCCAAACTCTGCCAAGCTATCTCTGCTGCCTGGCTAACCAAACTATCCCTCTCTACAGATATTCTGTGAAACCGAGTCCCGGACCAGTACCAGAACCAGTGCATTGTTTCCCTGTGTTTTTGCAACTCTTTAATAAACTGTTAAACTTTTACCCTGCTTCGTGTGGTGTTCTGCATGTGGGTTTAATCACAGAGACCTATCATGACAACATCATTTGATGGAAATGAAAAGTATCAACCTACAGAGGGCTGAATTCAAAGACACCCCAAAAATTACAGTGAAAAAATGATGCGGCAGGCTAGTCCATTTTGCTTAAATTTAATTGCAGTAACTCAATGGTATTCAGTAATGTGTGTGTATGCATGCCTGACAATGTCAGGGCATGCTCCTTATGAGACGATGGATGGCGTCCTGGGTATCCCCTCCCAGACCTGGACCAGGGCATCACTGAGCTCCTGGGAAGTCTGAGGTGCAACCTGGC
>NW_015151038.1:121287-123179 GCF_000732505.1 Cyprinodon variegatus
ATCCTGGAGGAGATGGACTGCCTGTGCAAACTCTGCAGGGTCCAGGTAGCGCCTCATGATAACAGTAGTGACAGTGACCCTAGCCAAATGCATAACGACTCAGAAAAGATGAGGAGGGAAAAAAATGTGGCCTCCACCTGTAAAAACATTCCTGTTTTGATGGTCGTCTCCTTGTTGCCTCTCTAGTTCAGCTGTTGGTAATTTCATTAACACCTAAGAAGCTGAAACTGATTAACAACCCCCTCTGCTACTTACCTGACCAAATTAATATTCCCAGAACTTTAATTAACTTGATGCTATACTCTGATTACAAAGTGTTCCTTTAATTGTATATCAGCATATGACTCTGGTACAGGTTTGGTTTGGTTTACTGACAAAATTCTACTAAATAAAACAACCCCCAATATTTTCTTCAAAAATAAATAAAAGAAAAGAAAACCATTACTTTAACAGAACTTAAAACTTAAAATATCATTTATTGATTACATATATGAAGCAAATGATTAACATCTTTGTCTCCAAATGTGATCTATGTCATGTTTTCTCTTCTTACCTATTATTATAATAATAATATATAAGGCAATATATATGATTATATATATTCATATCTATTATCATCATAATTATTATTTGTAGTGAAAGTAGGATCGGTAGTGGTTGCAGTAACAGAAGTGGTAGTAGTTGCAGTAATAGTGACTGGTATGCAAAGTATTATCCTAAAATCAGATAGGCTAATTGAAAAGCTTTGACATGAGAATGTAAGACAGTAGTGGGCTTAATCATACAGAGTTTAGGCAGTTGCTTGTTTGGGCTGTTTAACGACTTAAACTAGATATAGTTTAACTAGAAAGAAGACAGTGGCTTGGTCTAGCAACACATCTATAGGAAAGATGTACAAAGTCAAGGTGAGTAAAGTGACCAATGAGTCTAAGAATGTTTTCTAAATTAGTATAACGACCTCTGTGTATTTCAGTTCATTTTTGTCTTCCTTTTGTTTAGCATTTCTTGCATGTAGTTCTTCTTGGACCATTTATGCTACAGAAAGGTTGTTCTTTACTTTTTCTTCCATGAGAAACTTCAAACAGTCTTGAAGTCAGCTGAAGTGGGACACTCTGATGCAGGTTCTGGAATAAAAGAGGAAACACTTCAGTGTGTCACATTAAAAAGGAGCAGCATACAGAAATATATTTAGATTAATACTATCAATATAGAGAAAGATTTATTGCATACAAAAATTAAGACAGCAGACAAAGGCAACGTGGGGTACACGCTGGATCATGGGACATTTTTTTTTTTTTTTATGAACTGGGCCCTCCAAATAATTGGTGTCATATTTCTTTTAAAAAATATATCGATGAATTCAGATAATTCACCTTATGTACAGTTCACCTAGCATACTGGATATTCAAGGGGCATCTACTGGCCCTCAGATGCAAAATGGTTTAGTCCATACAAGACTGAACGACCAGGGGGCAAGACATCATGTTTTCCAAAAAGCATTTATAAGGGTATAAAAAAATAGCTGTCTTACACAAAGTTAACCCAAGGTTGATTGTTATATATAAATAAGAAAAAATACACCCACAATTTTATCAATAAATTTACAAACTGGGTCGAAGCTGTAACACCCGTTTCCAGTTGTTGGTTTATATCTATATCGCAAATTTACAACATATGTCATGTCAAGGCACTTTACAGTTCACTAGATCACACAGATTGATTCAAAGTTTTCTATCTAAGGAAAACCAGCTGATTGCATCGACTCATTGACTCTTCAGCAATCCCTCACACTAAAGATACTTGTAGCGACAGTGGAGAGGAAAAACTCCCTTTTAACAGGAAGAAACCTCCAGCAGAACCAGGCTCAGTGTGAGCGGCCATCTGCTGAGGCC
>NW_015151038.1:125731-132334 GCF_000732505.1 Cyprinodon variegatus
TTCAAAATGAAGCAGGTCATTTTTCCATAAAACCACATCCCCAACAAGAAGTACAAACTTTGCCTCCTCACTAACCAGTGCATACATGGAACTGCCCCAGCTTACCTCAAGGAACTCCTCACACCTCACACCGCCTCCAGAACCCTCCGCTCCACCACCTCCACCCACCGACTGCACCAGCCAAGAGTCAAGCTCTGCACAATGGGAGATAGGCCCCACAACTCTGGAATGGCCTCCCAGAGTCCCTTAGGGTCCCACAGAGTGTGGAGGCGTTCAAAAAAGGCCTCAAGACATTTTTATTTAGAAAAGCCTATGAACATTAGTTAGTATTCTATCTGTGTGGTTTTATGGTTATTTTACTGTTTTGTTTTTACTACGTATGTTATTTTATTGTAATGTCTCATTTTAACTATGTATACTGCTTTTATTGTACGGTTTTGTTTTAACTATGAATTTTGTAGCACTTTGAGATTTTTGTTTTAAATGTAAAGTGCAATACAAATAAAATGTATTATTATTATTATTATGTCATTGCCCTTGAAGTCACACTCGCATGTGTGTAAGGCACTTTGATTGAAGTAGGAGGTATAAATGAGAATGCGATTACCTGTACCGGAAAAGGATAACTGAAATTTCTATGGCAACACAGATGTCTCATGTGCATGGCTAAACTCAAATCTATCTAGACATGCCACACAAACAACACAGTAGAAATCAGAACAACTGGACTGCTGCAGGAATGCAAAGCCATGAGCACCAATAATTCAGTTAATTAAGGAAATATTTTCATTGGCGACAATTTAAGTTGTAGTGAGACGTAAGATGCATGTACTTAAATCATTGCTAATTTCTGTTACACATTTTATTTCATTGCCATTGTTGGAAGATATCATGGTTTGTTTTGTATCTACCTGCCTTACAAATCAAAGTAATTCTTGCTACAAATTTTAGGTTTGTAAGGAGATCTGAAACTGATTTTCATTGTGAGCCTCAGCAAAGATCAATACATAATTAATATATAATTAAAAATGAAGTAAAGGCTTTAGTAATATGTTATTAAAAACAAACATTATTATTTAGGCTCAGTATTTAGGTGCAATTGAATCAATACTTGATGAAAAATGTGAGGTAAAGACAATGATAAGTATAAAACAGAAACAAATATTATTAAACAAGCTCCGAGTGCTAAATGCAGTGCATTGTGAAAGCATTCCGGCCCTCCTTAAGTTTTCAACCATTTGCCACATTTCAGGCTTGAAACATAAATATATAAAATTGTAATTCTTTGTGAAGAATCAACAAAAAGTGGGACACCATAATGAAGTGGAACGAAATTTGTTGGATATTTTAAACTTTTTTAAGAATTAAAAAAAACTGAAGGCAGGGGTGTTTACTGTCAGTGCCGCAAACTCTCTCCAGACGTTCAGTGAGGATCTCTGAATGATACAATGTTGACCTAATTGACTGATAATGATCAATAAAATCCACTTGAGTGGAATTAAGTCTCTGTATAAATGCACCTGATCTGTTTTTGTCTCAGAGGTCTGTTTAAAGCGCAGAGAGCATCATGAAGAACAATGATCACAACAGGCAGTTCTGAGGTAATGTAGCGAAGTTTAAAGCCAGAATTGAAATCAAAAAGAATTTGTCATTTTAAATACTTCAAGGAAGTAATAATATGAAAATATGAAAGTGATAATATGAAAAATGAAATGGAAGGAGTATCAGACCACTGAGAATCTACAAATCGTTCGTACTCTAAACTTTCAGCTCAAACAAGGACTAATCAAAGATGCAGCCAAGAAGCCCATGATCCCTCTGGATGAACAGCTGAGGAGGGAGACTCTGTTCATAGGACAACAGTGGTATACTGCACACATCTGGCCTTTATGGAAGAAAGCCATTTACTTAAGATATCCATAAAAAGTCTGGTTTAAAGTTGGGCAACACAGTGAGTGGACCGTTCACTTGCCTTAGGCGATGGGACATTTAACCCTTGCTGGAATTTGGCAGCAGGTATAAAGACGACCTAAAACCTGGATTTAAAATTAAATTGACTAGTTTGCTTCATCTTTGTCACACTGAGAAAATCACATTAAGAAAGAGAAAAAAGACTTCCCCTTTGAAATTGTTTGATTTTAGTGTATAGTTTATTGTCAAGAAAGGGGCAAATGTTTGATTTCATTTTAACCCATGTGTTTTTGACAGATTCGTGGAATTACGGAACCTCCCAATTTTAAGTAGGAAGCGTGGGGACGGTTGCAACAGTTCTACATTTCTATCAGCTTCTCAAGGGTTATTTGTATTAGAATAACATTATTTGTAAAAATTTAACTCATACCTGTCCTCTACACACCCATGCAGTTAAAAATCTAGTAGCGTTATATAAAGTAAATAATATAAGGTTTAAAGGAGTCTGTCCCCATATGGTACAGCCGTGCACATGGGGCGCCTCTTTGTTGCATAACAATGACTGCTCTACTTTTCTGGTAAAGGGAAAGACGGCGCCCATTTCTTAATATACCCTCCACCCTCAATCAAGATTCCCTCCACACTTGTGTCACTTCATTGGGAGTGACATTCAATAGTGAAGGGTAGAGCATAGTGCCCCCTATGCTTTGGGCAATAGGGTCTTTAAAGTAAGGGCAGACCAGGGCCTTCTCAGCTATGAATGGCAGAGCACACTAAAAGATTTTACTGACAGTTGCCAGGTTTTCCTCATAAGACTCAGATGACAGAGAACGGTTGTCATGTCCTGAACTCTTTCTGTGGTGTCTGGAGTTTAACAGGGTTTATTTCAGAGTGCTTTACAACACATCTATTTTCACCCTTGTGATAATGTTTTGCATGTTTCAGTATTTGTTAATGCAATACATTATGTCTGATTTAATTAACAAAATGATGCCTCCCCATATAAGAGACTATAGCTGTCACTAGCTGCTACCCAGAAATAATGACACTCTTGTTGCAATCAGCTGAACTGAGCTGAACTTTCGCTTTATGCAGGCCAGATTTAGCCTCATATTGTCAACAACACAATATAACAACACAACTTCAATCAACACAACTTTGATGCAATATATCGAGACAATATGACTTCAATCAAATAAAACTTCTGTGAAATTAAACTTTCCACTTAAGAAGCAACAGTGATTGACATTTAATTCAGCATGCTGTTGTGCAAGCAGAATAGAGAGCAGGTGGAAAATATTTCTCTGTATCTGTGCTTTCTGGCCAATTTTTTGGTCACTTCTGAACTTCTAAACTCTTAATGCAGTGTAAATGGCAGGTGATGCAGGTGGTGCCATTTACACACACGGTAGCATGGTAGCATGAGAAAGACTCTACAAAACATCCAGGATGGCACATCAATTCGAGCTGGGGTTAGAAGGTTTGCTGTGCCTCCTACCAGGAGACAGGCCAGTACAACAGGACACATGGAGGTAGGTAGGAGGGCAACAACCCAGCAGAAAGACTACAACCTGTGCATTTGTGCAAGGAGGAATAGGAGGAGAACTGCCAGAGCCCTGCAAAATGACACACAGCAGGCCTAAAATCTGCATGTGTCTTCACGAACTGTTAGAAATCGACTCCACAGATCGGGGTTATTCTCCAAGTCCTGTGCTCTTTGCAGATCAAAGCAGGTTCACAATGAGCACATGTGACAGACGTGGCAGAGTCTGGAGTCATGGAGAGTGATCTGCTGCTTGCAACATTCTTCAGCATCACAGCTTCTGCAGTGGGTCATGCTGTGGGGTGGCATTTCTTTGAAAAGTCCGCACAGCCCTCCATGTGCTCTCCAGAGGTATTATGACTGCTATTAGGTACTGAGATGAGATCCTCAGACCCCTGGTGAGACGATATGCTGGTGCATTCAGTCCTGGGTTCCTCCTAATGCAGGACAATGCTAGACCTCATGTTGCTGAAGTGTATCAGCAGTTCCTGCAAGATTATTGAAGTATGGACTTGCCGTTACCAAGGCCTGAATCCGATTGAGGACATCTGGGACATCATGTCTCCATCCATCCACCAACGTCGCACCACAGACTGTGCAGTGGTCATTTAGTCCAGGACTGGGAGGAGTGTCCTCAGGCCTAGTAGATATGTCATCCAGGTATAGAGAGCAAACACAATACTGAGCCTTCTTTCTGACCTGTTTTTAGGACATTATAACAAAGTTGAATCAGGTTGTAGTGTTTTTCCACTTTACTTTTGTGTTTAAATCCAAATCCAGGCCTCCATTGGTTGGTCAATTTTATTCCATTCAAGTATTAAATGACAATATTTAATTGAGATCTAGGATGCATTATTAGTGTGTTCCTTTATTTTTTGAGCAATGTCTATACCTGATATACCCAATAGATAATGGATTAATATCAGTAGGAAATACATTTGATAAAGTTTTCAATAATTCCCCTGAACTCCAATTCAGAACCACATGGTGTTTTTCCCTTGTGGACTTCAGTTTGTGTTTCTTAAGTTTTCAGCTCCACTTTGATTTACATTATTCTGTGTTTTCTTGTTCATTGGTTTCTTTTCTATTTTGGGTAATATCTGAGCAATCTCAAATTTTTGAGTTGCTCTCTGTTGACCCATTGTGTCGGTCTTCTTTCCCTGGTCTCCTTTGGTTACTTCTGTCTATACCTGCTACCCAACAGATAATTAGTCCTCAAAGTGCTTCTGTCTCCCAAATATACACAACCTCAGCAGTTCATCATTGCTGGTTTACTTGTTGCGTACTTGGCTCCCCATGAGTGTTTTCCCCTGACGTGTCCTGGTTTTTGGTTTCCTGTATTTTTGGTTCTTGGATTATGTTTTTGTTGCCTTTTGATTTCATTAAACCTGCAAGACGTCATTCTGCCTCCCTCATCTCTGCATTTGGGTCCTCAACCAACCTCTACCCCCACGTTGATGGAAGAAACCAGCAAGAAATATGGACCCAGCAGAGTTAAACATTGGAGATTTTTTTTAATAATCTCCTAATCGCTCTGGACAACATCACCACTCTCAGCCCACCTTGGAGACAGGAAGGCTTTACAGCAGAACTTAAAAAATTGTCTAACTTCCTAAACTACACTCCTGTCTACTCTAGGATTACTGGACATTGTTGAAGAGGTGGAGTGGAAAGAACAGGCTGCTGTTGCTCAGCTTTTCAATAAGCCTCCTCCACCTTGACCACAGCTATTAACATCAAATGTAGCAGCTGCTGCCTGTTCAGCCCCTCTTTCAACAGTTTTCATCCACATCTCTGGATTCCACTTCTCCCTCTTACGCTACAGTGTCTCCTGAACTGACCAACCCCTCCAACAGCAGGCCCCGCCACAGGAGGAAAAATGCTGCACCCTCTCCAATGGGTTAGTCGGACTCTGCCACTTCCTCTCCAGCCTGTCGGCCTGACGCCACCACTTCCTCCTCCGATGGATCAGTCTGGCACCAGCCCCCGAGCCAGAGCTCTTTAACGGGCCAACCCTACAAGCCAGAGCCCTTTAGTGGACCAGTACTCCCCTCTACTCAGTCAGCTCCTCTCAGTGTCCTAGCCCCACAGTCAGACCCCCTTAAGCCGGGTGTACTCTATGCGATTTTTTTCAATGGTTGCACGCAGCTACTGCTCACACTGTACGACTAACCGCAGGGTTACTCTGACTGGTCTATCCGGAAGCCAGACAAATAGAATGGGAATATTAAGCTCACTAGAGTGAAACGCGCTGCCTTGGTAATTTTGTGCTGAAAGGCCTGAAAAAAAAAGGCAACAACGTATTTGGAAAAAGACATTGATGAGCAAACATGGTTGCTATGGTCTGTCAATTTTACAGACAGAACTGAATTACACTCATTGCATCTCTGTCATGCTGCTGTGTTTACATCTGAGAGGAAAAAATAAAAAGAAGAACTCTTCTTTGCGCATGCGACCTAAGCGATTTGCGCACGACCTCACGATTCCTGATCGGGAGGTGGTCGTGAGAGGCTGATTGCCCCTCATAACCCCCTGTACACTACACGACGCACCCCACAATGAACGACCAGGCTGAAAGTCGGCCTGATTGAAAGATTTTGGCACAACTCAAAATTCGCCGGACATTAGTACTTTATTTTCTCCTCAATCAGAGTATTTTAGTGTCCCCTCTACAGAGACCCCTGATCAGACTCTGTGCAGTCCAGAGACCCCTAGCATGCTCTGCGGCGCCCAGAGACTCCTGAGCATGCTCTGTGCTGCCCCGAGACTCCTGAGCATGCTCTGTCCTTCCCAGAGACTTCTGAGCTTGCTCTGCCACCCAGAGACTCCTGAGCATGCTCTGTGCTGCCCAGAGTCTCCTGAGCACGCTCTGTCCTGCCCAGAGACTTCTGAGCATGCTCTGTGCTGTCCAGAGACTCCTGAGCATGCTCTGTGCCAACCAGAGACTCCTGAGCATGCTCTGTGCTGCCCAGAGACTCCTGAGCATGCTCTGTCCTGCCCAGAGACTTCTGAGCATGCTCTGTGCTGTCCAGAGACTCCTGAGCATGCTCTGTGCCAACCAGAGACTCCTGAGCATGCTCTGTGCTGCCCAGAGACTCCTGAGCATGCTCTGTGCTGCCCAGAGACTCCTGAGCATGCTCTGTGCTGCC
>NW_015151038.1:136728-138562 GCF_000732505.1 Cyprinodon variegatus
TTGATAGATCAGTTTGTACAGTTTTTAGCGTGCTCAGTGAAATAGCTCACGTTTTTATACACGCAAACCTTTGATAGATCCGGCCCTCTGTTGTTGTCTTTTTTAACCATTTAAAGACGCTGACCCCTGCAGTTCATAGTTCAGTGTTGGTATTCCTTTCCATGACTCAGTACCCATGAGGTAGCTCTAAGCCTTTAAAAGGTTGGTTACATTTGCCTTAATCCAAGTACAACTCAATTTTGGAAAATGGAAGGTGATGGGATTAAAAACTAGTGCCGAAGGAAAGGATTGACATTCATCAGTAACAGTGTTCTGTATTGCATATACATGTGAAATATTGAAGCTAAGAAGTAAATGAAAGTCAACAGACTATTCTTAAACTGTTATCAGTTTAAATTAGTTATGGTGTGATATTGTTTTTTCTTCATCTTTCTTGTATGTATATCAGGCTCTGTCTGTTGTTACATAATTTTGATCCTAAGGTGATCCTCAGTTTTATGCCAATTAAGAACTTGCCAATAGGGTTCCTCTATTCCCCTAAAAAAACATCTCAGGGGGGAAGCCATCTATGTTATGGAAAACAATCTAGTTGAGATAAACAACTGATTACCTCTCATTTAATTTTCTTTTTGTTATTGTTTTAATTATTTCTGGACATATTTTGCTGAGAATTTTATGGCGGTCCGTCTCTATAATAATGGTAAATAATCACAGGTGAGCTATTATCACTCATTTATGTATATGTACTATTTTCACCAGAAGAAACAAGGTCCTCAAGCCCCTAAAAAGCAAACATAGTAAGGGAGGATTATTGTTTACAGTAAACCCCCAACTTCCTTCATTACCCACACCCGTGGGGAGAAATGGAATGATTTTTTTTAAGGCTGGTGAATGCTGATGTTAAGGATAAACTACACAACTTACCAATGCAATGAATGGTGATTAAATCCACTAGAGGAAAGGAATAGCTGTTAGGGGATCATTTATTATATGGCACAGTTTTTAAACATGCTCTTTTGTCTACCCCCTCTGTCTTCAAAAATAACATTTGCTGTTCATTTATCCTTAGTTGTTACCTCACTGATTCTTGGGAATTTGGATAAAACAGGTTTTAATTTTGAAAATAAAAAGTTAGTAAAATTACAAAATCTGAAGGTGTATTGCTATAGACCAAGGTCTTGGCTGTTCAGCAATGTACCGGTGCAACCTCCTTGCTTTGTATTTTTTTCATAAAATAGGCATATTTGCAGTTATTACTTTGTTTTTGTCAACACCGTTAGACACAATGAAAAGCAAATTATTTTTATTTATTTGGTCCAATATGTATTTAGTGTTTTTAAATCATTATCTGGCATTTTTAGTAAACATATATGCTGTTAAATGTTAAATATTTACTTTTGTAAATTTTCTATACTGTTTCACAAGTAGTCCTTTAAAAGATCTAACATCATACAATGTTTACTTTAAGCCTAAATAGAAAATGTCATGTGTTTTTATTCAACAAACATATCTTTGTATTAAAAGAGACTAATACTTTAATGACAGAACAGCACCGAAGGAACATATTGGAAGCATATTCATGTAAAAACAAATAAAAAGCCCTCCAACGGTGGTGACTTTGGAACTGACAGTGGTGACACTAATCTTACAGTTGCGACAATGGCATCATTACAACATACAATTAAAACCAGGCATGGACTGGTAATCGGGCGTACCGGGGATTAGCCCTGTGGGCCGATGTGCTGTTTGGGCCGGCAGACCCCACATGTATTCTAATAATATGTATTATTATTATTATTATTATTATTATTATTATTATTATTATTATTATTAT
>NW_015151038.1:138742-141287 GCF_000732505.1 Cyprinodon variegatus
TATTATTATTATTATTATTATTATTATTACTATTATTATTATTATTATTATTATTATATATCGGCCTCGTTATATTTGCATAATGCATGGAGAAAAATAAAATCAGCAGCGCAAGAGTCTGTCCAGCCCTTACCACAGGCTACTGCAGCCCATTGGTTATCATCCCTGACAGTCTAAAGGGCTAGGCCAATCAGAAAGTAGAAAAACACCTTCACTCTCCATTGGAACTTTGTGCAGCAGTGCTCACAGTAGTAATGGATCAACGAAAGGTAGGCGCAGAGAAACTGCGCAAAAAAAAAAGAAACGAGTTCTTCAAACGGACGCTGCGAAATGTGTCAAACTGACTGACATGTTCCCAACAGCAGGCCCTTCATCTGATGTAAAATATGATGGTGGTGGTGCAGACATCCCAAGTCTCCTGGAAGTTCCGGGAGTCTCCCTGATATAGATGTTATAGTTGTTCACGGATGCCCGCGAGTCGAATAAATTGTCCCGGATTTTAGACTCGGCCAGGTGGTGTTTTTTTAATGCGAGTAAGAGCGAGCAGGCAGTACAATAATTCATGCATCATGTGCGGATTAGAACTACAGTGATTGCGCAGACAAGAACAAGAGAGAGTGGGGTGTGTGAAGGAGGTTGCTGGTGAATCCTGTGCAGCATATCTGTCCAAAGCGATGCTCTGTTTAACCAGCGTTCCAGGCGACTGGTTGATCAGAGAGCTGATTGGATAGGTCAGAAAAATAAGCCAATAAGTTTCAGTTTACTCTTTTACAGTCACCTCATTTTGCAGCAGAAAGTGTATCCATGTCTAGTGAAGGTGAAGAATGATGGAGTGCATGTATGGCGCACGATGCGGCCAGGGGCGTCAGCTGACCCAGTACTATACAAGGGCACAATAGGGCATGAAATAAAATGCGAGCGCTCAAAGCACGTGAGCAAAAAAAATTTTGGGCAATTATTTATTTTATAAAAACATGGGCACAGATAATTAATGCAAGCACGCGAGCAAATATTTTATGGCACTTATTTATTATTATAAAGCATCATAAATAAATTGTACAATAAGATTGTTATTTTCTGCATCATGAAATATCTACCTGAACCAAACTGAATTGAATAGGCCCTCTTATGAACTTCACTGTATATCTCTAATCCACTACTAATGAAGGCACAATTTATCTTCATTAAGCATCTCCCTGAAATTAGTTTTTGGAACTTGGGATGTCTGCGGTTGTAGTGGAGGCGACGGCGAACCGAGCAGTGAACATGATGTCAGTGCGGCTGAGGAGAGACATGGCGAGAGAGATGAGAGCAGAGAGCAGAAGGAAATAGATTACTTTGCCCGTCCTGATCCTTGTCTTTTACAAAACTTTTTGAATCACCACCCACAACAAAGCACAACAAATCCAGTTGTGCAAAAGGTATTCACCACTAAAAATGCAACCAACAGGAGCTGGCTCACATATTGTGAGAAAAGTCATGCTTTATTATGTTATGTATGTATTGCATTTGGAAAGACTACTGACACAAGCTCATTTATTACTGGGATGTCTGATTGGAGGCCAGTGTGTAGTGTTATAGAAATATACATAATTTCACAAATAGTTTCCAGGTGTACATAAGGGAGCTGTGGCGCTCAGTCAGGCATGTGTCGTCGTTGTTCTCCCACTGTGTGACTTGCGTCCGGTGGACTCTGGCAGCGGAAAGCAACAAATCGCTGGCTGGTGCATGTTGCGCTGATTATCTGGTGGTAGGTGTTTTCTCTCCCTGCACTTTAGCTGATCTTGGCCAGAAAATCTAAATTGAAGTGTGATCATTGGTAAAACGCCTCAGCGCTGCGCTCCCTCTCTTCCTCGGTCTGCGAGTGTGTGTGTGCGCATGTTTGTGGATCAGCAGGAAAGACATTAACGCTCATCTGAGCTCCAGTTTATTCCAGTTTCATTCATCAGTTATCTGCCCTCAGTGAAGCCGTGTTTGGGGTGTGGCATCGGCGCATCCATTCCGCCTTCCGCGGTGGCGTGGCAATAGGGCTACGCCTGGTCCTGACGTTTTTAGCTTGAACTGTCTGTTTTTTATGGCCCTTTTGCTGATTTAGTCGGGCTGAAATTGTTCTTTTTTTAAGATTATTTTGGTTAACTGTCTGTTTTTGTCTGCAGTTGCTGTGGTCCGGTGGTGGTGTTGGTGTGGTGACAGTGTCTTCCTCGTCTGCGTGCTGTGCTTCTTTAGTTTGGGGTGTCTCACGGCGTTTGGTGCTCTTTTATTTTCTATTTTCTTTGATTTCTTTGATTTCTTTTGACATTCTTAAAAAGGAACTGGTTTTAAAAAGAACTTTTTAAAAAAAAGAATTTAATAAAAGTTTTTGTTATAATGGTGAAATTGTCTCAGACGTTTTAAAGCTCAGCATAACTGAATCTGCGTGCCTTAGACAAAAGGTAATATTCTCTGGGTGAAATTCCCAGGGTGGCGTTGTTGAGCAATCTATTAGAACTAAAATTTGAATCTCCATCTAGTGTCGCCATATATATATATATATATATATATATAT
>NW_015151038.1:142802-148172 GCF_000732505.1 Cyprinodon variegatus
CATATAACAGGACAGGAGATGAGGAAGAGTTCAGGGAAGACACAGAGACAGAAAAAGACCAGGATGAAGGAGAACAGATGGGGGAGGGAAAAAAGGGAGAGGGGCCAGAGGAAAGAAGAAGAAAGATGAGCAAGCGTACTACTTTAAAGTGGTACACTTTAGTCTGTTCTGTTGGTGATGTGACTTTTTTCCATTGAAAACTCACATTTAGAGAATGTTACAAATAAAAGTCAAAATTCATTCAACATGCGTGCGTATTTTTTTTTATAATTAAGTGTTACACGTGCGCTAAAAAGTGCCCTCCCCCCCTCCTGAGCACCTGCCCCCCAAAATGTCTGTGTACGCCTCTGATAATTTGTGTGGTTGACTGTGACTTCTCTCTCTCTCTCTCTCTCTCTCTCTCTCTCTCTCTCATCTAAGAATTGTTGCTGTGCTGTGGTGGAGTTTACATTTTACAGTGTTAATAAATAAAGATTTTGGAAGTATTTTAAGTGTCCACTCACTACTTTCCATGAACCTGGCCTCAAGGTATTGCACAGTTAGTATACACATTCAGTACACCAAAAAAATGTGGTGGGCCAGTCTAGTCCAAAATGCCAGGGCCGACTTTTTGTCCCAGTCCACCCCTGATTAAAACTATATATAACTCAAGTCAATGGTTTCTTGCTTATTAACTTTATTTAACTATTGTAAACTATTGAAACTATTGAAAAATAACAATTGTGAGCAATGTGAAACATTTTTTTCAAGGAATATAAAGTACAATTAAGCAGTATCATTATTAGAAGTACCCCATCCCCATATCATCAAATACAAAATCATCATAGAAAAAAATTAAGTAATTACCAGTAGGAATAATGTACAATGCATCACTGACTAATCAACTTAAACTGTCATCTAGTGTCCTCTACTCCTGCTACAACCTGTCTACTCTGGTCTTGTGTATGGCCTGATCCACTGGACTTGATACTTGTTGTCTACGTTTCCAAGCCTTTCTCTGACTTCTCTTTTCCCTTTCATTCAAGTCATTGATTGAACTGAGTCACAGATTTTTTTATCTTCCCTTCCTTCACCAAAGTTGAGTGAAATGACTATGAAATTGGGGTTAATTACAGTATTTGTTAGATTTGGTTAAATGTTGTCATGCCATTTTATTAGGCGTTAGTCATAGGAGATGCACAGCTTACAAGGGATATTGTATACTACTGTATGTGCTATGTAGGTAGGTAGTAGACGCACTATGTCAATCCTAAATGACGTAAGCCAAATGAACATGGCATAATAGTGAATTGAGAGAGAGGGAAGGCACTCCTCATCCCCTACATACATAAACATAAATAAAAGTATAAAAGAGGTTAATGAAACATTACAGATCAACAATTATATTCCAGCCTCCATTGAGGACCATTTGTAGGTTTTGTCACGTCTGATGGTGGTGACAAAAACTACTCTTTCAAATGATATGCATGAGTTGTTCACATTAGCCATCTTGTTTCCCCCTCTGTTGCTAGCTACTTTAGACCTCTTCTTAAAAAGTAAACATTGATGTCATAATCTAATATTTTTTATACAAAAGAGACGGTGTTGACATGTTATGGTTGTGACACTAGCAGTGTCCAAAGATATGAACAAATTAAAGAGAAAATAGCAAACTTTCAGGAGCTTGAGTGAACTTAAGCATGCAGTAGAGCTGAAGATTTGAAAATGGGGTCCTCAGGAATGTAGTTGACCTTTTAGTCACCTGATTTTATTGCTTTTTATAAATATCTGACGGTGGTGACAAAAATATGTGGGACACATTGAGCAATCACAAAAATAATAGTAAATATTATTCAAAACTAACTGTAGTTTTAAATACATATTACAATGTACTCTTTCATTTGGTAAACATATTACTCAATTCAGTTATTACTTTTTTTAATCAAGTTGAAATGATTATCTCCTATCCAACGACAAGTGATTTTGTAGGCAACAGGCCAGCATATAATCATCAAATTAATTTCAGAAAAAATAAACCTTTAAAAGAACCGTAGATATGTGCAAAGGACCCCCTGATTAGAACCTTGATTATTTTAATTGATGAAAATTTTATTTATTTTCAACAGAATTAGCACTTTTCTCAGTGGGACAGGTTTTTGCCAAAGTTTCAAGAATCAGTGACCTGTAAGTTGTTACCAGACAGAGGTAATCATTGATGGACTGTAAAAAAAATACTTTACAGTGGTTGCAAATGTTTCTGAGGACCAGCCCTATTCTATAATCAGTCTCTTACCGTACAGCATCCTATTTAGAGATAAGGCTGTAGCAGATTGGTGCAGGAGCACATCTTTTCAGGGTCAAGTAAAGCGTGTTAGGGTTCCAGTTTGTGGGGGTTTGTTTTTGTTCTTTTTCAGTGTCTCCATGCATCTACCAGATAGTGCCATTGTTCCTCTGTTGGCCTCGAGGGCCTCTTCCTGCTCTCAACTACTCACACCTGCAGCTCGTTGGTTATCACCATCTGAGGAGCATATGAGCAGCTGACTGTCACCATCTCCTCGCCAGTAGTGGGTACTCTAGCCCCTCTGAGTTTAGCTGAGTCTCTACTTTGAATTTTTGTTTGTTCTGAGATCTCTCTTGTGAATCTCCGGCAGGATTTTTACAGATCCACTGGATAAGCCTGGTCCTTCTAGCCTTGGAAGGAACCCTCTCGTCATGCTGAGAAAAAGGAAACAATTCATCTTATCAGAACGCTGTCCACTTCAGGAAAACAAGTGACAGTCTGCTCCGCTGCTCCTCAGGTCTACCATAGTCTGCCTGTCCTCCCTCCAGCAAAATATCTCCATAACAGTGCAAGCCTCCACAAACAGGAACCTTGGTGCAACTGCAAGAACTACAAAAGTGAGTCCTTGTCAAGCTATTTTCAGTATCAGCCTTTTTTCCCACAGAACTTGAACTCACCACTCTGATCTCTTCCTAGAGATTCCGTTTCCGGTTCACCAGACTGCTGGATTTCCTCAAGCTGATAAACCAGTTGTTTTTGTCTCTCTATGCTCCAGTGTTTTTCAATAAACTATTAAAGTTTTCCCTGCCTGTGTGAGTGCTTCTGCATGTGGGCAAAACGCTTAAGACCCATCATGACAAGACATCATTGTCAATGGAATGTCGTTCAAGGTAAACTTAGATTAAACTTTTTAAATTCTCACCACTTTTACTTTTGTTTGCAGCACATTGAAGCACTTTTAAGTGCACTATAAATAATATTTATTATTATTCATCATTATTTTTTTTTAATAATGAACATCGTTGCTTCTAATTCTTGGGCTTTGAATGTATTTCTTTAACAGATGCTCTCAAGCCTCCAGTAGCACAACCAATCAGTTTATAGGGCAGAACCAAAGAGAGAAAAAGGAAACAATTCAACTTATCAGAACGCTGTCCACTTCAGGAAAACAAGTGACAGTCTGCTCCGCTGTTCTCTGGAGCTGCTGCATCTTGGAGTATCTAGGCAGTGCCCACTGCATGTTGTTGGCAGCCCACCAGCTGGATCCTACCACATTCTCTGGTGATGGACTAAACTGTTTAACCAGGTTAGTGACTCACATGAATAATCATCCTCTGTCAGATTATCATGGTAACTAACCTATGGTGCTCTCCTGCAGAAAATCCAGTGAAAGACAATGGATTTTCAGCCTGCTCTTATTTACAAAAACACTTTGAATTATCCCACTGTCTGTCTTGCTTTTAATAGTGGGTCCTTCTGTCCTGTGACTTGACACCAAGAGTGAAAAGGATATTTCAACTACAAGTGTTAGGGTTTGGCAGGTTTACCTCTTTTTAACAAGTTCCCATATTGGTTGATACAGTTGTTAAAGACCACTTCATTGTGCTATTATGCAAAATATTTACCCCTTACGTGGACTTTGCTACTTTTGTGCGCTTCATCCTTTTCCTCCTCATAAGGGTCACCTGGGGTCTCTTTAACCCAGCAATAAGGAGCAGCAATCTGGGCCGTGACTTGGTGAGCCAGCTTCTCAGTAGAGTCCCTTTGGGAAACCTGCCGGAAGATATTAAGCTATGTCAAGGAATTTGCATAGTTCTCCTTGGGTCTCAATGAAAATTTTAAATGAGACTGCAATTAGTCATATCAAAATGACAATAAAAATTTTTGACAATTCAGACGAAATTAACAAGACAATATTTAAAGAAACAGATCGATAATACTTTCCATGTGTTCTTAAAAGTACATTGCAAGCAGTGATGTAGTCTACATTATTGTAGTGGGTATACTGTGCTTAGAAATAAGCACGCCAGTAAGTGCAATGTAATTGACCTTTTTTTTTATTTTTAAGCATATGTAACATTGCTTAATTTTTCTGTTGCTTACATTTGAATCAATGAACAACAAACTGTACTACAGTTGGCTTTGTATTGAAAAGACATACAATCTATAAAAGAGTACAACAAAACATCCTGAAGTATCAAGTACTACATGTAAGTACAGCAGTACTATGCAGGTTTAAACTGTCTATAAAATGTTCCAGACATGTTTGTTTTGAGGCTCCTTATGTTTTACTTGTCTTTTTGTTTCTGTTGCAGAGCGGTGGTTTCTTAACCATTTTGTCACATACTTCCTAGGTTCAAGAAGATTAACAGGAGGCCCATTTATACTGATCATCATGAGATGACTTATATTTGACAACAACAGAGAAGATCTTTTATCTGTACAGATATTGTTAATTAAGCTGAAACCTCTTTCACACTCAGCTGTGCTACATGGAATGGTTTGCATGCAAGTTATCAGTGGTTTAAGGTTTTCAAGCTCCCTGCTCTATCCTTTCTTGGCCTTGCAGCTATATTTGCTGTGATCAGTGGGAATAAACTAGTTTTAATATGTTTTTAAGTGGGAAAGTCCACCTGAAAAGTTCATCAGTGCAGTCAGTTCATCCAGATTACCATCCTGCATTGCAACATTAACGTAATCCAAACTGGAGGCACCAGGATAATAAAAGCAAAGGCGCTTGGTCGGCAGATTTCAGCATTTTCAGTTAATTTAGGCGTTAATAAACTGTTTCAGAAGGGTTAATTAAATGTGGTCTGTTTAACGTAAGATCTCTTTCCTCTAAAAGTCTGCTAGTTAATGACTTGATTTGTGATAATCACATTGACTTATGTTGCCTTACAGAAACGTGGCTGCAGCAGGAGGATTATGTGTAGTATAAATGAGGACACTTCTTCAAGCTATTTAAATTTTCACATACCCAGAAGTTCTGGGCGAGGAGGAGGATTAGCAACAATATTTCAGTCTGACTTACTGATTACTCCCAAGGTAGTTAATACTTACAACTCTTTTGAACATTTAACACTTAATTTCCCTCATCCAAATTGCAAAGC
>NW_015151038.1:151336-153749 GCF_000732505.1 Cyprinodon variegatus
GATGTGCTCTCTTCGTCCTCTGGCATGGGAGCTGGCTCGTAGCTCGTCTGCCTGGCTGTGTGTTTCCTGGACAGGGCCGCCTTTTACAGCTGCTTTTTGTGTCTCTGCTTCTGTCTCCTTGAACCCCAGTGGGCCTCAGCAGATGGCCACTCACACTGAACCTGGTTCTGCTGGAGGTTTCTTCCTGTTAATAGGGAGTTTTTCCTCTCCACTTACGCTACAAGCATGCTTAGTGTAAGGGATTGTATTTGAGTCAATGCAATCAACTAGTTTTCCTTAGGTTAGAAGACTTTGTATCAATTTGACTGTATGATCTGGTTGAACTGTAATGTGCCTTGAGATGACATGTGTTGTGAATTTGGGGCTATATAAATAAACTGAATTGAATTGAGTGATCACAGTGCTCTGTATAATCAGTGATGTGTCTGTCTCCCTGCCAGCTCCCAGATCAGCTTCTCTGATTGGTTGATGCGGCTTGTCGAGCAGCAAAAGTAAAATTTTTCCACCTCAAGCAGCAGCGTGTTTGCGGGACCTGCTGCTTGCTAAGTGGTTATACGGAAATTCACATAGACCAGCGGTCCCCAATCACAGCTTATATATATATATATATATATATAATTTATCGACGATCAGAGTCTGAGTGATGTTTTATTTTGAAAAATATAAAAAGCTGTGGTATTCTCTCCCAGTTACATCAATCGTTGCATCTGTGCGTCTTGACACAGGTTAATTCAGGTCAAGACTCATCCTATCTATAACATCCTATCATTGTGAAACGGGATTTTCTGCGGTTACAGCGACCAAAACAAAGCTACGGAGCAGACTGGCCATCAGGAGCACACTTAGTCTGTCATTGTCTCCGATTACACCAAGATGGGACCGGCTTATTGTTTTATTTTTATGCTGTTTGTATTTGATTTTATGCCAGTCGTATCATTTTGCTTGATCGTATTTACCCCCCCGCCCGGACGGTCAGCGCGGTGTTGGGGTCGGGTAAGTACGACCGCCGACATAGAATACACCACTGATTACAAGGGTTTTCTTATAAACATTAATAAATATTTGTTACCAACAAAGAAGCTTACTATTTATAGACAGTATGTTTAAAAGCTCAATTTTCGGACAAAAGTTTTAAAAATTATTTAAGACAATAATGAAAAAATTCTGAATTGAGATTTTAGGTTGGAAAGTATACCTTGCTAAGAGGTCTCTTCTTTTTCAAGGAGTTTGCAGCCTTAACTACAAAACATGCAACCTAACCACTTGACAGCTTCAAACTTTGTATTTACAGTTTTATATATATATATATATAGGAAATGGTACTTATAACTATTTTAATAATGTCTGAGCTTTCACACTTTCAACCAAACAGATTTAGATTTTGTTTTTAAAGTATTTTTAAATGTTCTGGATTACTGCCAACCCCACTTAGAGCTAGTAAACATGATTGAAGAAAACATTAGACCTCCGTAGGAGTGGCCAACCCACCAAAATTATAATCGCTGGAGATTTTAATCAGGCTAGCTTCAAGACTGATATTTCTCATTTTTACGGACATGTGGACTTTGCAACTCTGGGTGTAAACCTTTTAGACCTGGTTTACTCTAACATCAATGATGCATCCAGAACTGCTTCCTGCCCCCACCTCGGGTAATCAGATCATCTCTCAGTCATGCTTATCCCTGCATACAGGCCCCTGCAGATCAGGACTAAACCGACAGACAAAGAAATCAGAGAGGGGTGTGAGGGCGCCATAGAGAAACTCCAAGACTGTTTTGAATGCTTTGACTGGAACATGTTCAAAGCTTCAGTAACCTATGACAACAACATAAATATAGATGAGTATGCCATGACTGTGTCAGCCTACATCAACAAATGCATTGAAGTCGTCAACATCACAAAGAACATCACCACCCAAGCTAACCAACGACCCTGGATGAATGAGGAGGTTCAGAAATCGCTAAAAGCACGGAACTCAGTATTCAAGCCTGGTGATAAAGAGGCACTGAGAACAACGAGAGCTACAGTGGGTGCTAGTTGGAAATGGACGGTTTCCTGCGTGATTCCTGCGTGAATCACAATGTATTTCCTGAGCCCAGTTTTTTTATTTCAAAAAGAACTGCAATGTACCCTGACAACCACCAGGCGGCACTTGGGAACTTTTTTTTTTCTCCTTAATCCAGGCTGTTAAGATGCTGTCTTTAAAGCAGGTTTATTGGGGATCTTGGTGTGATATTGTGCTATTTTATGATGTTTTTGATTAAAATAAAGTTAATGAATTAATTTAACATAGTGACTGCCTTATTTTATTTCATGAAAATTGTTGCATACTGTATGGGCGCAGTTATAGAAACACCCTGCGATCTTATCTGAGAACTGTTTATTTCTATTTATCTCCATCTCTATTATTTAA
>NW_015151038.1:156240-159155 GCF_000732505.1 Cyprinodon variegatus
AAACTAAATGCAGTGGAACTGTAGGCTATGACCTTGGCTTTCAGTCCCTAATCATAGAAAAAAATTATGAAATCCTATTTAGTCATATTTTATTTCCTTTTATTTTACAGTTTTTATATTTTCAAATGTTTTTATTTGTCAAGACAATTAATTTGCAGATTTTGTATTTTCACAAGTTTTGTGTTTCATTTTTATTTTTCAGATTGAGTTTAATCAATTGCATTCTTTTAAAACCGCTACGTATTCACAGATCATTCTATTTTAACCCCCCTAAAAAAAGTGCTCACTCTTGACGAAAACAATGACCAATAAATAAGTTGTTGTAATATATTACATATATTTTTTGGATTAAAGGTTTTTTTTTTTGGATTCATTTCTGGATGACTTTTTTTTTTTTTTTAAATTCCAATCTAAACAATGTGCTTTTTTTAAAGAACAATAATGACACAATTTTTACTCTATTTCCAGGTGTGTTGACTGACTAACTTTTTAGTTGTTAGCATTTTAACTGTAAACTGCAAATAAAAATACAGCAATTAATTATTCACATAAATACGGGAAAAAAGGTGAAGGGAAAATGATGTCTCTGCAAGTCATCTAGGAATCTTCTATGTCGTTACAGTTAATAATAATAATAATAATGATAATAATAATAAAAATAACAAAAATAGTATAACAATACGCCTGTTATTATCAGAGTAAGATATTGAGGCAGCCCAGGACAGAAGTGGCCCTCCTCACCAGCTTATTCAGTCTCTTTCTGTCCCGCTCTGAGCTGCCAGGGGCCCAGCAGACAACAGCGTAGAGGAGGGCTGAGGCCACCACAGAGTCATAAAAGGTTTTAAGGAGGCGCCTGCTGACTCCAAAGGCCCTCGGCCCTTTTTATACAGAGTGTCAGTGTTATGAGTCCAGTCCAGTTTATTATTGACGTAAACACCCAGGTATTTGAAACTCTCCAGTTTACATTACAGTGAACCCTCGCTATAACATGGTTCACTTTTCACGGTCTCGCTGCTTCACGGATTTTCATCATGCATTGTTAAACTTTATTGTCAAACATAATCGATGGTGGCATGTCGGTTTATAAGGATCTTTTGGCCCAGAAGAAAAAAGAGCGACAGCAACTACCGATAACTATGTTTTTCTCTCAAAAACACACCTGCACCGCAGGCTTTCGAAGAAAAGAACGCCACAGAGCAGAGTCAGGATGCAGCGGCTCCGTCAGAACAGCAGTGAAATACTGTACTGTACACGTCAGTCACTATTTGTCCCACTGTACTTTGTATTTTTTTTTCATAATCATTTTTCATTTTCTCTCGTTCCAATCCGTCACGGCGGGCGGTGCTGATCCCCGCAATATCAACTCTTCATTTCGCATTGATGATTAAAATTATTACTCATTTATATATAACTATATTATTTTACAGTACAGTACAGTAGTTAACAACGTTTATACCGTACTTTTATTTGTTAAACAAATGCTTGAGCCTGTAAAAACTTTTTGTTCCTTGATTTCAATGTTGTATGGAGTATTTCATTGTATGATAACTGTAAAAAAAAATAAAGGTTTATACTTCACGGATTTCACCTATCCCGGGTTCTTTTTGGAACGTAACCCCCGCGACAAACTAGGGTTCACTGTATTTAAAATGGGAATACTCCGGATTAGCTCACTGACTTTTGGGTCGCTCACAGCCATCTCTGACAACAGCTTAGAAACGCCACTATTCATCAGGGCAGCAAGCAACATTCTTGCATAATGTGCCCAAAAAGCCTGGGGGTTGGGCCTTTCATGCTTGTTGTATCAGGCATCATAGCGTCCTTTTCCAGATCAAACTGAGAATTTTACCAGCTAGATAATAATAATAATAATGATAATAATAATAAAAATAGCAAAAATAGTATAACAATACGCCTATTATAATCAGAGTAAGATATTGAGGCTGTAGAATGATAATCCCTATGGTCTAATGTAATTCCTTGGAAAGGTGGAACGTGCATCAGCTGATCTAAATAAAAGAAAGATGCCAGAAAGTCAAACAGCATAATAGCCTAGTATCCGTAAAATATATAAACAAGTTAAATAAGTTATTGTACAATTTTTTATATCATAGGCCATTAAGTGATTAAAAAAAAATAGAAAAACATTTAAGGCAAGATTAATAAACTCGGCCACAGCTGGGACCAAACCCTCAACCTTTTGAACTGCAGACCATTCACCCTACCCTCTGCGCCAAAGCTGGGGAACAATAGTCTGCTCAGCTCACAACACTTGACACCCCTCCAAGTCTGCTCATTGACCTATCTAATCCTGACTCATGGGACGCCGAAATGGACTCAGACTGCCACCTAGTGGCTATAGTAGTCACATGTTTTTCACGCAATTCATGAAACACGGGGAGCGTGAGTGAAGTGCCCATTTGCAACCAGCACCCACTGTAACTTGAACCTTGCCATCAGATCAGCAAAGCAGAACCACAGCCAGAAGATCCAGGATGTTTTCCACGATGCCAGCAATAACAGGAGAATGTGGCAAGGCATACAGGCGATTACATGACTACAACACACCCTCCCCTTCATTTTGTAAGTCAGCAAACACTGACTTACTAAATGAACTGAACAACTTCTTTCGAAGGCAGTGAAAGCCGTTCAACACCAGGGAGAGGAGGCACTCTGCCTTGACATAGCTGAATTGTAGAAGACTCTGAGGAGAGTCAACAAAAGAAAGGAACCAGGCCCCGGGCCCTCATCTCCAGGTTATTCCAGTTCACCTACCGACAGAACCGCTCCACTGAGGACGCCATCTCTGCTGCTCTCCACCTGAGCCTGGCACACCTGGAGAAAAAGAACACCCAGGTGCGGATGCCGTGGCTGGTCTTCAGTTCAGCTTTCAACACCATCATCCCACAGCATCT
>NW_015151038.1:160420-169708 GCF_000732505.1 Cyprinodon variegatus
AGAGGACTACCTGGGTTTATATCAACATGTCTGGCATAGCCTGTCAATACAGCTTTTTCACCAGCTGGTACTGCGACACATTTTCTGTTCAACGGCTTAACTTTTCCTGTTTTACCACTTCTCTTATCAACTTTGATTTTGTTGAACATGGTTTGGATCACTGGAATGCTGTCACAATGTCTGACACTTGTGTCTGACTCTTTGTAGGATGTGAATGTCTCATAAAGCACATCTAAAACATTTGTCCCAATGAGAACTGGAATCTCTTGGTTTGATCTGCAGTCTGGTACAATGAGTGCTAGGGTATTCACTTCCTCAGGTCTCCCAGTAACCTCTTTTGGAAAACACAAATTGAGTTCTATGTAACCCAAGTAGGGTACTTGCTGACCCCCTGCGCCCTCTATGTCAAGCAATTTGGCCACAGACTGAATCGGGCGTGCAGGTAGGTGTAGTTTGTGAAATGTCTCTGATACTGTGGTTACCTGGGAGCCAGAATCTAGAAGACACACGCTGTGAACCCCATCAATAGTCAAGCTAGCAGTACGTTTTGACCCAACCAGAGCACTCAAAAGAGCCTCCTCCGATAATGCTGAACAGGAGTTGGTAATGTCATCTATTTGTTTCAGTCTTTTGTTCTTTCGGTTATCTTGTGCTGGCTTTGGACTTTGCTCCGAATTGGGACTAAACTCTGATAAGGTCTCAGTGCGTCCCTCTACTGAAACCCTGTCCAGTTTAAAGCTGGGGCATATTTAGCTTGCCACTCTTGCTGTTTCACCTTTAATTCTTTGTTCTTTTTATCAACAAGGTCTTTGTTTGGAACATTGATGCACTCTCGGGCAATGTGGTTATTTTCACCACATTTAAAACAAAACCACGCTTTTGGAGCCGATCTGTGTACAGGTTGATGTGCTTGCAGTTCTGTAAAATGTGGTGGTTGAGGTTCTGAAGCACTGGCATGTTTCTGTTCGTGTTTCTTCCGTCTTTGGGCTCTTTTTTCAGTTAGCTGTAGTTTAAGTTCAGCCACTTGTTTCCTTAAGTTCTCAGTCTCTGTTATATATTTCTGCATTAAATCTGTGTCTTGATTAGTTGTGGGGGTGGGATCTGGAATGCCATGAAACTGGGCAAGAGGTTTTGCTTTAAACCCTCCAAGGTGACGTTGCATTCTGTCTACTTTTAGAGATCTTCTTTCTTCTTCAGTTCTTAATTCAAGAAGAAGCTCTGAAAAATTTGGGGCAGGATCATTTCTCAGTTTCTGTTGCAGGGTCAACAGTAAAGTCTGGTCCCAGCAACCACGCACAAACTGTTTGTAAAGTTGTCTACTAGCATTGGCCTCACTTACACCACCCCGTCTGATCGCAGTGCTGAGAAGTGTCTGCAGTCTCTGAATGTATTCAGATGCTTTCTCACCTGCGTCCTGATGAGTACTGAGGAACCTGGCAAAGATCTCCTCCCCGTCGTCAACAAGGCCATAGGCTGACTGGAGGAGTTTTACATAGTCTTGAGGAGGTGACTGGGAGCCTAGTTGTCTTACAATGTCTGCTGCGGGCGACAGTAAGCTCTCCAGAATCAGTCGTCGCTGCACATCCATTGTATAGCCATCCTGAAACATAAGTTCAACATGTAAACACCATGTTTCAAAATCCACTTCACCAGGCGGTTTAGGAACTCTGCCTGAGAAGGAACGCAGTCTCTTGGAGCCTGGAGCTGTCGTAGCTTCACTCTTAATGACATGCTCCACTATTATTCGTTGTACATCTGGTGGGTTTAGTATGTCAGAGTCTAGGGTTGTGGCAGTGCCCTTGGCTTGTTCTTTTGGTCGTACTGCCTGTCCCTTTCTTGTCCTCTTAAGCTTCTCAGTTCCACCTTGTGATTTGGAGACAGATTTTAATGGNGGTTCACCACCAATCACATGGTGAAGTTTGCAGACGACACCACGGTGGTGGGCCTCATCAGAGACGACAACGAACTGGACTACAGAGAGGATGTGGAGCAGCTGGTGGTGCAGAGATAACAGCCTGATCCTGAACGTGAAGAAGATGAAGGAGATCATGGTGGACTTCAGGAAGAACCGTCCTAACCACGCTCCACTGCTCATCAACAGCTCAGCTGTAGAGGTGGTCAGCAGCACCAAATTCCTGGGGGTGCACATCACAGACACCCTCACTTGGAGTAAAAACACCACCTCTTTTTCAAAAGGGCACAGAAGCTGCTGCCATTATGTCTATGGCATGCTGCAGCTTTCTCACTGTGTGGTGTGGAGGCTGCAGCGCCTCAGACTGGAAGAAGGTGAGAAGAGTAGTAAGAACAGCAAAGAGGATCATGGGGGCTCCTCTTCTCTCCATTAAAGACATTTCATCCCAGCGCTACGTGTCCAGAGCCCGTGAAATCATCAATCACCTCTCACCCCACCCCACCATGGACTGTTCTCCCTGCTGCCCTCTGGGAAGAGGCTTCACAGCATTCAATGCAGGATCAGCAGACTCTGCAACAGCTTCTTCCCCACTGCCATCAGACTGCTGAATGTTGAACAAAATCTAAATCATGTCGCAGACTCTGCATCACACTGATGACACCAAACCAAAACTTATATTTGCACCATATATATTAAGCTCTGAACTTCCATATCAATGTGTTTTGCACCATGTTTTTCTCCCACACTGTTTAAATTTGATCACTGCAGCACCTTAAGAAATGGAAATTCATGAAAGCTGTACAAAACAAAATTCTGTTTTGTATACACTCTGTGTGTACAAATTACACCAAAAGTTGTCATATTTAATTCAATTCAATTCAGTTTACTTATATAGTGCCGATTTACAACACATGTCACCTCAAGGCACTTTACAGTTCAACCAGATCATCCAGTCAGATTGATTCAAAGATTTCTATCTAAGGAAAACCAGTTGATTGCATTGACTCATTGACTCTTCAGCAATCCCTCACGCTAAGCATGCTTGTAGTGACAGTGGAGAGGAAAAACGCCCCTTTAACAGGAAGAAACCTCCAGCAGAACCAGCCTCAGTGTGAGCGGCCATCTGCTGAGGCCGACTGGGGTTCAAGGGGACAGAAGCAGAGATACAAAAAGCAAAAGTTACAAATCGTAAATAAATAAAAGTTAAAGCAGAATACAAATGCCCTTTCTTTATTCATGTAAAATAAATCGGATCTTTCCCAAGCATTTCGGAAAAATATTATATTGACACTTAGACAAAAGAATACTCCACACGATGTGTTTACATAAACCTAACACTTAAATAGAAAATAAATACTGAACCTTTACTTCAAGGACATGTGGGTTATGCAACAGGACAGTAATCTGCTTCTGAATGGTGGTGGAAGATGGCAGCTAAGCGGCTCGACCAGCATCATGGCAGGCAATACATGTTCTCATTAGACCTGGCTGTGGAATTAGCTTTTTTCCATTAAGTAATTTATATATTTTTTGTGAGATTAAATTTGTGTAAGACTAAAATTAATTTAATAGTCTGAAATACTTACATTTGGCAAAAAAACTAAAGAAGCTTAAGAAACTTCTTTAGGGTGGTTTGCTGGGGGATGGGCCTTTTTTCTTCTGCTCCTTTGTATTTGCAACCTACCATTTATTGTTAAAGAGCACTGAAAACAGCCAGAGAAATCTGGCAATGTTCAGAGGTAGAATGGCCTTGCTAATGCCATTGTTGTCTCGTGCTGGGCTTGATGCTAAATGTAGGGTAATATTGTTTTTGTTGTTGAACCTACTACCCCCTGTTCCCTCCCTCCCTTTCTTTGGATCTTGTTTTATCCGTGTCACATAACAACCATAAACCTTGCACACACTTGATGAAAATTGGTTATGATTCTTATTTTATTGTTTGCTTGTTACTTGCCTATGGTATTATCTTTATTCTGTTTTTTCCACACAACCTTCTTTTTGCTTTCCCTTTATGGTCTACAAACAGAAATAAGTTCAGGGCAACTCGTCTTGGAGTAAAAAATCAAAAGTCATGCTGACGCAAACCGTCTATTTTTCTTTCCATCAATTTTCAGGTTGTTTATATTTATTTAATTTGCTGACCAATGGCTAAATTCTATATTTATCCACTACCTACCATATTTATCAATACAGGAAGTGGAGCATCTCTCTTTTGATATTTATAATATATGGTATATCACATTTAGAAATATGTTGTTTTCTAGCAAATTATTTCTAAGCCAGAGAAAGAGAGAGTACAACAGCACTGTAACCACAAGAACAAATACAAAGAGAAAACAGCTATCTACACTTTTATGAGAACATCTTTGTTGTCAGCATTCTGTTGTTTAATGCTTTCAAAAACAGAACAGGATTATAAATAATAATAATAATGTAAATTATATTTGTCACCATTAAGACCCAAAAATGGAGAGAGCATGGGACATTGGTAAACCTTACCAAAATTACTACAAGAGTCCATTACTTACTCATCCAGGAGGTCATACAAGAACAAGTTCCTGAGACTTTATAGTCTACCTCATGCTATCACACATATTTGAGGGTATAAAGTACTGCTGAACCCCCATACCTAAGATCTTCATGGAACATCATGTAATATTTACTGTTTCAAAAATAAAAATGAAACTAAATGGGAGGGTGAGTTTACCATTACGTTTAACACAAAGTTTATGCAGCATCTAAGCAAACATCTCAGAGGTTGATTGGCTGATCTAGGACTTCTAAACGGAGATCTGAAGGAGCTGCTGCAATTATTAGATCCACAACTTCTGACCATAGCTATTAGTCTGTGAACTTATTTTCATACAGACTTGGGTTATAAAGTTAGGGAATGATCTGTAGCAGAAGAGCCTAACTTGTAGTTCATGCTCACAAAACTTCCAATAGGTTTCAAATCAAGCATTTATTTTTAGAAGAATGGGCCAAAATCCCTCAGCACAAAGGGCTCGAAGAGAATAGCAAAAGTAATAATTACAATCGTGGAGCAAAATCTTACTTAACATAGGGTTAAGTTTGATTAAAACGCTTTATTACCTTGCTAAACAACATTGTCTATAAAAGATATTTCCTCTTGTCTTAAGTAAAATTATTAGATAATCATATTGAAATGTTTGACAGTCAAAAATATCATTTTTTTTCTCAAGCATAAATAAGGTATCCTAAAGATACAAAGCAGCTTTTAACACTTCACCAAAATCCAAAGTTTGTAAATTAAAGAGAATATAAAGTCCAAGTCTACTCAGTCCAGGTGTAAGGTGTGTATCTCCATCCCTTCCATCTGTTAACAATATACAATTTAGTATTAAACCACATGTACACACAAAGAGAAATAAATTCTTACCAATTGACCCCACACATTTGTTAGGTTATGCCCCTGGTGTCCTTGCAGACACACATATATTATCCTCTTACACAGGAAGGTTTGGTCAGGATGTAAAAACTGCTATGGGAAAAAAATAGAAGGCCATAAAGTGTTGGAGGTGGGAGGGTGAGGGTAAAGCTGGGGCCTTTAAAAAAAGAGGGTTGACTCATCAATTCTAATAGTGACAGAGTGATCCTCGGACAAAAAGCCAATCAGAGAACAGACTTAACCAGCTTCACAATGCCACATACTGACTGGTATAGAACTGCATGAATAGAATTTTATTGCCTGCTGACAAACCTCTGCCACCGCTTATACTTGATAAATACCCTGATATGTTTTCCAGATTGCTATACATATCAGCATCCAACTCTAAAGAAGAAGACACCCAACCTCACTAATTCTTTATTTAACTGCAGAAGTACAAAATACAAAGGTTTATTTATTTTCCTCTTAACTATGGAGTTAGATTTGTTTCTTTATTATTCAAAAGAAAAAAAAATTTCTTTCAATTAAAGAACCCTTTTGAATCAAATAAAAAAGTGGGTGAACCCAAAAAGATAATTGAAACCCCCAAGAACACATTTGAACACTGTTTTCACTGTGACTGAAATTTTTCAATTGAGTTTGTTGATGGAATTGAGGTGTTTTTTGTTTGTAGCAGCTTTTTAATTGAAGTAATGTTTTTGTCCAGACCTTATAATGAGAAGGACATTAGTGTCTTTAAAAGTCAATCAAAAAGAAGTTGCATCAAACAAAACAAGAAAAAAAAAAAAAAAGACCTGTCATGTTTGGTTTAAGGTTTCTAATCCACATGCAGAACACTCAGAGGCAGGAGAAAAGTTCAAAGATTTATTGATGAGTTTTAACACAATAAATGAACAGGTCCAGAGGGAAACTCGTTTGGTCACGAGTGGGTTCTGAAAAGCACACAGAATAATCAGATCCAGGACTGGTCACGAGTGGGTTTACTGCATAGGAGGACAGAGGAGTTAGTGGGGGTCCAGGTATTTTGCAGGATGAGAGTGTGCAGGGCTGTACCTGTTCTGGAGTTGAGCAGAGGGGGGGAACCTTGAGGGTCCAGAGGCCGTCGGCAGGCTGAGGGCTAGGCGGAGGCAGAGCTTAATTTGAGTGCTGGCAGATCACAGATTTGAGTTTCTTCCCAGAGTCTTCTGAGAACGGACAGGCAGATCACCGGCAGAGAAACTCTTCAGGGTTTCAGGTTTCAGGCAGGTTCAATCTAGGAAGCAGAGAGGAGAAAACAGATCAGGTTCAGGTTTTCAGGGAGTCAGAGGTTCAGACAGGCTGGTTGGCTCAGGCTTGCTAACCGTTACTGCCAAACACTCTGGCACTGGAGAGAAGTCCTCAGCCTCCTTAAGTACGGATCTCCTGATGAGCAGATGAGCAACAGGTGGTGCAATCAGCTCCGGCTCCAGGAGATCTCGTACACTCTCTGGTGGAGAAAGTGGACAGACCTCTGGATCCCAACACTTTCAATGAAAAGAAAATGGCTTTCAATCAGAAAAAAAAGTTTTTGAACGTAACGATATATCTGAGATCTAAACAACTGTATTTGACCACTTTTTTTTAAATTGAAACAGCTTTCCTCAATTGAAGTAATCATTTTTGTGTCTGGGCCATGTATGGTTAGGACATTTGTGTCTTAATCATTCAGTTCAAGAAAGCTGCTTCAATCAAAAAGTATTTTCAGAACAAAGAAAGAAGTTCAAGTTGGTGGTACGTAAGTTTATTATGGCGTTTAAACCCTGCCAACCCACCCGAGCACTCAAGAACACATCTGCTCTCACCAGCAAACTCCTCTGTGCTCGCCTGCAGTTTGCACTGCTGTGGTAAACTTGTTAGCACCATGTCATATATCTATGCTCTCCACACATGATTAAGTTAAGTCCACTGACCTCTGCGATCATCCAGCAGAAAGGAGGATGAGGAGGATGGCGAAGTAGATGAAGAGGATGAAGCAGAAGAAGAACTGCATGGCTGAGGTAACGTTCAGTAGAATATACACCAGAGTTCATTACATTATATTCCATCTGCTTAGCTTAACATCAACAACCATCAGTGAAGGTCTGTGGCAGACATGGTCAATGTGGAGTCAACAAGTCATCTCCAAGTCATGTATTTGTTCTACCCAGCCACTGAAGCAGGTGAGTCCAATCTTCACCGTGAATTAACCTGTGCAGATTGGACTGACCTGGTTAATTGGCTGGGTAGATTAAATACATGACATGGAGATGACTTGTTGACTCCACATTGCCCATGTCTGGTCTGTGGTTTTAGTTCAGTTCCTCTCTTGGCAAAATAATAGTATGATATAGTAAGACGAGAACAAAGAATGCAGATTTTGTCTTTAAAAATAAATTCACTTTTAGGGCAGAAAAAAACAACAACTTAATAATGATCTCATCTATGTTGTCTTGTTGTCCTGAATTATCTTTCAGGGTTTACATGTATTTCACTTTACTGCATGTAGCATTTGGTGTCTCATTCTACACTGAGTGAAACTGGAAAACAGTGGCAGACTATAATGGGGAGAAAGAGGATAAAAGGATTGCTGTCCCTGAATCTGAGTGCCCTTTGAGGCCAGGGGACCTCAAGGAATTTGATTGAGCATTTCAGGAAACTGACCCTGACACCCCAGTTAAGGAGCTCTATCGTCTTTGATTAAAGGATGCAGCTATGGCACTATGGAAGCGTTACAGAGGTCCCAATCGCTATCCCAAAAAAAAAAAAACACTTAAAAGGAAACATTGGACCACTGATCAGAAGACCTGCTCTCTTGCCCTTTACTAAGGATAATATGCCTAATGTTGTCTTTGATTCTGATTTTTTTTCCTTCCATATAAGCTGTAAATTAAATAAATAATTAATATTTATTTTGTATGATGATAATAAAGAAATTTTCAATATGGCCTAAACCTGATCTGAAATTATCTTTGATGCACTGACTTAGACTAGTAGCATAAAAAACAAATATGGGGAATTGTTAGGAATCCAGTTTGTGTGGCCTGTTTGTGTGTTTTCCTTTTCCACCACCAGGAGGTGCCCTGTCTTCGCTGTCCCTCCTGGCACACCTGCGGCTCATTGGATCATTATCTGGAAGAATATTTGAGCAGTGGGCTTACATTACCTTGAGGCCAGAGTGTTTGCCAGTTTTGGGTACTCTAACCAAGCTGAGTTTAACTGGGTCTAATCTAGCTTTGTTTCTCTGAGTCTAACAAGCTTTTTGTCTTTGTTCCCCAGCAGGAAGATTTCCTGTGTTACTGGATACCTGAAAATTCTACCCCCTGAATGGAAAAACCGAGTTACACTGAGCAGGGGAAGACCTCCACATGTTCAGTTCAAGTACCCATTGGAAATCCGAGTGACAGTCCACTCCATTACTCCTCCGGGTCCAATGCTTGTCTACCTGTCCGCCCTCCAACGTGTGCACTATTCTCTAGATTAACCACACAGACTGGATTCATGGACTAACAAGGCCCCCCTCAAACGTGAGTCCCATACTTGCATAATCTAAGCACTTCCAAGATTCCCACGTTCCCTGAACTCACCTCTGAACTTCCCTTCTCACTTCCAGTTCCTGGTTACCAGCTCACTGAGTTCCGGATCCATATCCTGAATTACTACCTCAATAAACCTGTTAAACTTTTTCCGTGCTCCCTGAGTGGTTCTCTGCATGTGGGTCAGATTCATAAAACAGATCATGACAAGAATATTCTCTTTTAAACATGCTTATGTAACCAGGGAGAGATGTCTGCTTTCTACATGAAGAATTCTACAATACAGTTCTACTGCTGGATTGAAGAGCCTTTCTGTTAATGGCTCAAGACATTACTTGCGAATTTTGATAAACTTTTTTGTGGTTCCTAGTCAACTTTCCATACATTCGATTTATTGTGACAGTCAGTAAAATCGGCCGTTTCAGCAAAGACCTTTT
>NW_015151038.1:171201-179161 GCF_000732505.1 Cyprinodon variegatus
GGGTCCAACCCGTTACTAGCATGGGGTACCTAATAAAGTGGTCGGTGAGTGTATATTCTAATGTTATAATATATGGAAGGATGATTCCCATCAGCTCTAAGCTGTAACTGTCAGGGTTCGGTGTTTCTGTGCTCTGCTTACTCCATTCCACAGGTGGTCGTTGCTGACAGGTGGGCCTTGACTGCTCGGCTGAGCTTAAGAGGAGTGTTCAGTCTGCTGAAGGACACCACAGTGTTAAACTGTTGTGGTACGCCTAGGCCTCTGTCCAGTCGACAGATCTCTGAAACATGATGTTTTGGATTCCTGATTCTAACCTATCTCCTGTCTCTCTCAGCTCGTTGAGCTCTGGATTGCTCACCCGCCTGTCTCCGTGCTGTTAGGACTGGCCTCTGAATCCCTGCTGCTGAGATTCTGCTCTGGCGTTCCTCTCAAGCCCCCTCGGTACTACTGAGTCGGACAAGAGACCCTTCCCTGGATTCAAACTGGTTCCTTCAGCTGCTCCTCAAACCTGCCTCCGCTGCAGTGCTGCTCGGGCCCCCGCCTAAGTACCACCTGTCACTCAGCCTCCTCTTCCATCGGAAAGCTGAGAGTTACAGAACCCATTCCTCCATTCACCCTCCCTGGATAGGTTATCCGTACCTCTTTCTTCCCGCAGAACTCTGATGTTCCTCGTCTGTGGCTCCTGTCATGAACTGACCTTATTTCTGTGTAGTCAAATAAACATCTTAAACAGCTCCTGTTGTCCCCTTCAACCATGACATTAACTAGTGGCAAATCTATTAAGATAATTAATGGCATGTAAATACACTGTAAAATGTAAAAACATGAACATGAAGTAAAACACATTGTGAAGTTACATTTTCCCATCCAGGTTTAACCCATAAGAGGTGGTTAGAGTAGCTAAATTGTAGTTAAGTAAGAGCAGCAATACAACCACATAAAAAAGAAGGCTATCTATGGTAACTTCTAATAAATGAACCCCACTAATACTGATGCCGAGTTTGCATTTTATGTAAGGTGTTACATCCAAACCATACAGATAATGCACTCTGAGAGAACTGTTAATACATCTTGGCAACAGAACATCCAGTCTTCTTCTATAGTTTTGAGATCTACATTCTGTGCTGGATAATACACATTACTACATTCTATAGTCATTGGGCGCCACCTATTCGTAACAATTATGTTGCACAGGGAAAAATATGATTTATGGTTTTCTTTCATTTAAGTGTTAGTTTTATGCTTTGCATGTTTGAAGGGGAAGATATGATCTGTTTTTCTTTGTATTTTCTTCTTGAGTTTTGCATGTTTTGATGTTTGTTTATATGATTGTGTTTTCCTTTATTTAGACTTTTGAAATTTTCCTGCATGTTGGGTTGTTTTGGTTTGTTTTTCCCTTGTGACAATCCATGCGCACTGGACTGAAGTAGTTGTCTGAGGAGGCGGAGTGCATTAATTGCTCTGCGTAATTGCTGCGCTCAGGTGTGAGCAGGGGCTGATTAAAGCCAACATAAAAGGAGTCTGAATGAAAGGAGGATGGAACGGAAGTTGTGTTCATACTAGGGATACATGATATATATTTTTGAGCCCTTTATAAAATAATGCGCTAAATGCAGGCATCTGTCTATAACTATAAATACCACAAATGTATTGCGTTTCTCTTGTGTTCTCAACAATAGTAAAGCTTTCAATAAATATATGTTTGAGCTCATTTTTGAAGAATACAAACCCTATTGAAAGCGTTCGGGTTGAGTAGCTCTCACGTCAAACAATGGACCTGTCCTGTTAAAGGTACATAAAGACTTACCTGCAACAAAGCTGGCCCAAGGTGATTGATCGTTAGTGAGGATTTGAGGCCTTATGCAAAAAGAAAGACTGAGTTGAGCTTACAAGATGGGTGCATCTTCTGGGGGCCTAGGGTATAACTGCACTATCTGGTAATGATCTTCTAAAATTTAACCTTCTTTTTCCTTTTCTGCTACACCATCTACATTCTTGATCACTGCTGCACTTTACAAATTGTAATGTTCATTTCACTGGTGACGTAGACAACTTTATTTTTATTTTGTATACACAGAGTGTACACAAAATGAAATTTCGTTTTTTACAGCTTTTAGACAGTGAAGGAGCAGCAGCTTAGCAGCGAAATTAACATTTTAATTCGTTAAAGTGCAGCAGTGATTGAACGTAAACAGTGGGGGAGAAAAAACATGTTGCAAAAATGTATTGATGTGGAAGTTCCGAGAAGTGCAAAAACAAATATGCAGTAGAAAATTATTTGAGTTGAGTTCATTTTGGTTTGATGTTATCAGTGTGATGCAGTCTCATTGTGTGTGACTTGGTTTAGAGTTTTTTCTCAAAGTTCAGCAGTTGTAAGCTGCTTATAAACTGCTGAAACGCTGTATGTTTTGAAATTTACACAGAGTGTATGTATGTTATAAAACGGGAAAGATGGACCCAGTATTCAAGGTGAGACAGTCAGTAGGTAAGTTCAAAACGTTTATTAAAAACAGAACAGAACAGAAACACGCTGCTGTCGATCTGCGGCTCACGGCTGCTGCAGGAATGGGGCAGGGCTTTGCCCAATCACTGACACTCTGGTTTAAGGAGAAACACAGGTAAGTGACCGTGATCAGCTGAACAGGAGATGATTATCAGAGTGAGTCACCTACCTAGTTTAACAGTTCAGTCCATCCTCTCAATATAGGCATGATCAGCCGATACACGGCCAACCAGTTGTTGCCCTGAGCCGTCCAGAACGTCCCTGATGCAGCAGCTCCAGTGAGCAGGCCAGGACAGTGATTAGGATCAGACTTGAATGGTTCTTGAATCCAGGTGTCCACAGTCCGGTTAGGGGTTCAGATCCACATAGGAACAGGCATATTAGGATTCCAGGAATCCATCACAGCGTGAAGGCAGGTTCAGAGCAGCAGCCTAAACTAACTATAGAGATAGCTCAGGATAAGCTAAGCCACTCTAACTATAAGCTTTATCAAAAAGGAAAGTTGCCTCACGGACTAAAACTGGTAGTTGGTTCCACAGGAGAGGAGCCTGATAACTAAAAGATCTGCCTCCCATTCTACTTTTAGAAATTCTAGGAACCACTAGTAAACCTGCAGATTGAGAGCGAAGTGCTCTGTTAGGAACATAAGGAACAATCGGATCTCTGATATCAGATGGAGCTTGGCCATTTAAGGCTTTATATGTGAGAAGGAGGATTTTGAATTTTAGAAGAAGAACTCGCCTGAGGAAACTGGCCTGAAAATAAACTCCTCACTGGAACATGAACCATGGAAATAAATCTAAAACTGACAGACAGGACATTAAGAGAAGGCAAACAGGGAACAAACATCAAACAATGATATGGCCATAATAGCTGGACTGGACTGAGTATAAAGCAGAACCTACAGGTGGATGAGATCAGAAATGATTAGGAACTAGGCAGAATAGGCAGGTGAATAGGCAGAATAGGCAGGTGAATAGGCAGAATAGGCAGGTGCACCACTGCACCACTTAGGAGCCCCACATATCTAACAGTCAGAGATAAAATGTTACAGGAAACTAAGTATTGCACAGCTATGGGTTACTAATAATGTGGCCGGATACCAGTATTGGACGGGCCCCCAATCCAGCAGTAAAATTGTTCTATCGCTATCAATACTAACAAATAGGCACCAATACCATGTTGAGAGCCAAATGTTCATTCAACTATTGTCACCCATTCCAGGTAGGCAATACAAAGTTCTACTGGATTCAATTTGTTTTAGTCTTTTTCCTGCTTCACAAAGGTAGGCAGCAGCTTGACAAAGCCATGATGGTAATTATTTTACATCCAAGTAGTATGCAGTTCTTTATATATACATGCACACATCAATTTAAAACTTTTGGTATTGGTATTGGCCAATAGTGCACAGCCAGGTATCGGGTATCGGTATTGAGACCAAAAAAAATGCCATTGGTGCAAGAGTAGCTGCTAATAAACAAAAAAATAAAATGATAAGGATAAGGTGAATATAATAATTTTACATTTTTTTCATGTGATATACAATTTTAAATCAAAAAAGAATTTAGAATTAGGTTAAATTATGATATGAGAATATATATATAAAAAACCAAACTGTTTTCCTAATTAGATTTTGTGACCATAATATGAATAAAACCAATACTTAGTACATAAGCTAGAAAAGGGTGAGATAATTCAAGTTATAATATGCTAACAATGTTTGCTTTAACTCTTAATGATAAGGTGCTAGGATTAATATTATACAATGAATTTGGTGTATAAAAAGTTTTACAAAAGTGATAATTTAGACAAAAATTTTAGAGACCTGTTGATGCATTTTTTTGTTTATAACAAGATTATTCTCCATTACAGAGTAGTTAATAATGTGGGAGCAAATGAGCAGAAATGTTACTCCACTGTTTGTTTCTTATTACTGTAACCCAGGTTGAGCTCTGTGCTGGGTCATCCTCTGCTGGCTTGGTTTCCGAAAATATAGAAGAGAGGGAATTAAATTAAACTCTAATTTGATGCAGGTCAATAGGCTTTCTATAGAGAAAAAACAGTTTTTAGTTGGATGACCATGACAATTGTCTACTTTAACACGAAACACTCGAGTTTTGATATAAACTTATATAACAAGGCCAATTGTCAGTCACATATTGTAAATAACTGCTATTTGGATTTTAATGTAGCGATAGGTTGCAGCCAGCGGAGCGAACCGCATCACACTGTAGCTTGACTGATCTTCGAACGCTTCCGCCGCGGTAGTTAGATCCTTTTCCTTCGCGGTTTTAAAGAAAATGCATCTCCTCTCAGAGGAAATTGTGATCTTGTGAAAACACCTACACCTGTATTATACAGTCGCTATCAGACCATAAATGTACGTACACAAACGTAGGGAGATAGAGAAAAGGGGACAGCGAAACGGTGGAAGGTGGTGTGGTTAGTAAAGGCCCAGCAGCCCCATTCATCCTGCTGCAGCTGACGTTTCATATTGGGGCACATAGCATTTAGATCAAATTTAATCTCAGAAATGCCTGGGATGATGGATAAAAGCTCAGATTATTTGGGGAAGGGACGGTCAAATGGGACTAAAAGTCCGTCCAGTGCCTCTAACGGACATTTTTCTGACGAGAGCGGCAGCGACGACGAACACGGTGAGTGATAGCCTCGAACACTGTCCGCTCTTTGGTAACTGAACTCTCAGAATTAGTCGGTATGTCGGTTACAGTGTGGATTTTATTTTATTCTGTTTTGCAGATATTGGAATGCGGGTTGGAACTGATTATCAAGCTAACATTCCAGAATTTGAGCCCGGTGAGATTTGAACTGCTTTGGCCGAGTGATACCGAGTGATAGCCTCGGCCCATGTCCAGGGAACGCATTAATGAAAGCCTACTGCACATTTCACCCAGTGCTCTAATACAACTGACTGATCACAATAAAGTCGAACGCAATGACTGAGGCTACCGTTGCCTCTCTGCTCAAATCTATGCTTATGATGGTTATAACTACACAAATATGTTTGTAGTAACTTTGTTATAGACAAAGTCATTATCATCGATAAAACCACATTTGATACTAATGATGTCCTATTGTTGAGAGAAAATCCTCTCTCTTTAAAACTATAAAACTGAAATCTGTGTAGTGATGGATTGGTGATATATTTCTGCATTAAATCTTTAAATATAAATGTAAATTTAGGTATATTTATTTTCTTCTCGTAGTTTTTTAATTGTAACCAAAATAGCTTTACGTTATCGCTGACGTTTTATCTGATTTGTAACAACATATAATATTCTTAAAGTTAGATTTTTTTTCCCTGGGAAGAAAGGGTATTCCCTCACTTTAAGATGAGAAATAAAAGAAAGATGGGCCTTGCTGTTATGAATGCCTGAGCTGTATAGATGTAGATTTCAGTGTTTCTGTTTCCCCAAATGGTGTTAAATGAATATGTAACTGAAGTATAAAATCTGTTTCTGAGCCATGAATGATCACAAGTACTTAATGGAGCAGCTGCCATGAAAGTTTTTTAATTGTTCTTTTGTGTTTTTTCCACATTCAGATTCTGTCAAGTACACGGAAAAAGACAGTGGGGGAATGTTGGTATGGTCTCCATATCACTTCATTATTGATTCTAAATGTAAGTGATGCAACCGATGATGCTCCTGAGGCACGAAACTAGGCGAGACTAACAGTATGCCTTTACATTCACAGTGGACGAATATATTTCTATTGCCAAGGAGAAACATGGCTACAATGTGGAGCAGGTGTGTTTTTTTCTTTCTTCTTTCATCTGATAAAGTGTTTTCTATTCAATTCAATTGAATTCAGTTTATTTATATAGCGTCAAATTCACAACACATGTCATCTTAAGGCACTTTACAGTTCAACCAGATCATACAGTCAAATTGATACAAAGTTTTCTATCTAAGGAAAACCAGTTGATTGCATTGACTCATTGACTCAAATACAATCCCTCACACTAAGCATGCTTGTAGCGACAGTGGAGAGGAAAAACTCACTTTTTAACAGGAAGAAACCTCCAGCAGAACCAGGCTCAGTGTGAGCGGCCATCTGCTGAGGCCGACTGGGGTTCAAGGAGACAGAAGCAGAGACAAAAAAAGCAGCTGTAAAAGGCGGCCCCGTCCAGGAAACACACAGCCAGGCAGACGAGCTCCGAGCCAGCTCCCATGTCAGAGGACGAAGAGAGCACATCCAGCCAGTCACGGTCAGAGAAACAGGACCACACTGGAAAACAGCCCGATCTTCTCTGCAATGGAAGTTGAAAGACATGGTTTGAGGGGTTTGCTTTTTTACTTATAGCAAATCTGAAGAACTGCCTAAACTTTACGTAGTCGAGGATTGAGTCTAAATATTCCGGGCTGACAAGTAAATTTATTCTAAAACAGTTTCTTTTTGAATATTTTATATAGCAAACAGTCTCTGTAAATCCTATCCAATCCAAGTCTGCTTTGGTAGATCCATTATGTAAGCTGGATAAATACAACAAGCCATTTTGTACTTTTTTATTTTTTTACAGCAAAATACAAACTCTGGTTCTTTTTGTTGAGCAGGTACATTTTAAACATTTGAAATTAGATATTGTTCATCTTTTGTTTAATGAGGCAAAGAATCAAAGATGGAGCAGAAGCTGAGCACAGAGAGACGGAGGTCTACTTGGTGGCATGGTGTGGAAACAATCCTCTGATCCTGGATGTCAACAGAACAAGGAGATGATTGGAGGTTTAAGAATAATCAGGAACAAGTTGAATCCTGTTAAAATCCTGGGAGAAGAAGTGGAGGAGGAATAGAAATACTCTGGTGTTCACCTGGACAACAAACTAGACTAGAGACACAACTGTGAAGCCATCTACAAGAAGAGACAGAGCAGATTGTACTTTTTAACGGGGGTAAATGGCTCTGCCAAAAATCAATAAGGAAATTATTTTTATTAAGCAATATTGTAACTGGGATTGTGGTTGGATTTTCCTTTGCACCAAAAACACTAATAACAAAGATGTAACCAGATCTCAGAACAAAATGATCCAGTAATTCGAGGCAGACAAAGTAGTTAGATTTCTCAGAATGTTTGATTAACAACATAATCGGCAGGAACCTCTGCAGGTGGAGACAGCAGGTTTGTGACCATGTCTTTCTGGAAGTGGATGATCACAAACGAGGGAGTCACCTGGTCTTATAGTTCAGTCTGAGTCCAGAGGAAGAGGATTGTTGTTGTCTGATGGCGGTTGGGAAGAAGTTGCAGAATCTGCTTGTCCTGCATTGAATGCTGCGAAGCCTCTTCCCAGAGGGCAGCAGGGAGAACAGTCCATGGTGGGGGGGTGAGGGGTCAATGATGATGTCACGGGCTCTGGACATGCAGTGCTGGGATGAAATATCTTTAATAGAGGGAAGAAGAGCCCCCATGATCCTCTCTGCTGTTCTCACCTTCTTCCA
>NW_015151038.1:181955-182407 GCF_000732505.1 Cyprinodon variegatus
CAGAACGCTCTCTATGGTGCTTCTGGAGAAGGTGGGGAGGATGGGTGGAGGCAGGTGGGCTCTCCTCAACCTCCTCAGGAGGTCCAAGCGCTTCTGTGCCTTTTTGATCAATGAGGTGGTGTTTCCAGTCCAGTGAAGGTTGTCTGTGATGTGCACCCCCAGGAATTTGGTGCTGCTGACCACCTCTACAGCTGAGCTGTTGATGAGCAGTGGAGCGCGAATAGGACGGTTCTTCCTGAAGTCCACCATGATCTCCTTCATCTTCTCCACCTTCAGGATCAGGCTGTTATCTCTGCTCCACCAGCTGCTCCACCTCCTCTCTGTAGTCCAGGTCGTTGTTTTCTCTGATGAGGCCCACCACCGTGGTGTCGTCTGCAAACTTCACCATGTGATTGGTGGTGAACCTGGGGACGCAGTCATGTGTCATCAGGGCGAACAGCAGGGGGCTCAGG
>NW_015151038.1:184908-195544 GCF_000732505.1 Cyprinodon variegatus
CCTGGGTGTTCTTCTCCTCCAGGTGTGCCAGGCTCAGGTGGAGAGCAGCAGAGATGGCGTACTCGGTGGAGCGGTTCCATCAGTTGGCGGCAGACTGGAGACGATATGTTCTTTAACCAGCCTTTTGAAGCACGTCCTCATGACCTGAGGCTTCTTTGGGACTGGAATAATGGTGGCAGACTTGAAGCATGGTGGTACTATGGATTGATCCAACGAGGTGTTAAAAATGTCTGTGAGGACACCAGCCAGCTGATCTGCACATTCTTTATATACCCGCCCAGGTATGTTATGAGGCCCTTCCTTGGGTTGACTAAACCAGGAAAAAAGACAGTGTGATTGACTGTAAGGAGAGCAGAGACAGGGCACTCTGAATTTACCTAACCTGCTAATCAGATTAGCTCTGGGGAGAATGTTACTAAGGTGACTGAAACAGAGGTTGAGTAAACTCTCTTTGTAAACTCGGTTTTCCTGATATCAGGTTTAAAAAATCATAGTTTTCCTTAGCAGATGACACTGAGCCTGGTTCTGCTTGAGGGTTCTACCTGTTCAAAATTAGTTTTCCTCTCAACTGACGCTACATGCATGCTCAGAGCGAGGTATTGCAAGTCAATTAATCTTTGATATCAACTGGTTTTCCTTAGATAAAAATATTTTAGAGAATATGATTGTGTTACCTGTATGAATAAATTGAGTATTGCAACTTTTCTGAGTGTGAGTCTCTCCAGGTTGAAATAATAAATCACAATAAAATAATAACGATAATAATCAACAAGATAGCTTTATGCTTTTTAACCTGCCTGGCTAGATTTAAACTCATACTTTTGGCCTGTGTCGTCATCAATTTAAATTTTTACATAAAATAATCTTAAAAATAGTTTATATGAGTTTTATGGTTATCTCCAATGTAATTCTCTGCATTATGTAAAAGCAGTGCCAACAGGTAGACAATAGGTTCCAGTCTTGTTGCTGTGTTTGTTAATGACAGTAGGATGTGAAGGTCAAACTTTGCTGCAGGTTTTTACTGGGAACGATTTGCTAACACTACCATGTATATGTTTGTGAATTTTATTTAGGCTCTTGGTATGCTGTTCTGGCACAAACACAACATAGAGAAGTCCTTGGCTGACCTGCCCAATTTCACCCCTTTCCCAGACGAGTGGACCATTGAGGACAAGGTCCTGTTTGAACAGGCATTTAGCTTCCATGGCAAGAGCTTCCATCGCATCCAGCAGATGGTAAACACCTAACTTTTTTTTTTTGTTTTGTATTTGTGCATTCCTGAGGTGTTTGTGTTTACATCTCAGGTTCAATATAACCCAACCACTCGGCCCTGAGTGGTTTTGATGTCACATTAAGTCCCCCACCGAATAGCAATCTTGTTTCTAAACAAAGCCCAAAATGTTGAACTTTTTTTAGTATCAGGTGATCCTGAAGAAAACAACCATCAACTCAACTGAAAGCCAACAGCACTCTAAAAGCGCCTAAAACTAATATTGTGTCAATAAATGAGAATTCATAATTTTCATTTATTACCTTGTTTTCATCTTCTGGCATTCCAAAACATGCTCTATCCTGGCATACCTGGGCTCACTTGCTTTACAACACTCCCCAAAAAAGGAATATCTAGTAACCACAAAAAATAAAAAATCACATCGCAATAATCCCCCAAAGCCCATTTTTTCCCCCCACGGAAACGTAAAAATATAAGGATAAAAACAAAATTATTCACCAATAAGCTTGCTCCCAAAATACAGCGTCAAATCCCTTTCCAGTATCCTCAAGGAAACACAAGCAGTGCCGTCCTCTGTAGTCTTTGTGTAGCCGAAACTCCAAACATTAGTGACTGATCAAACTTTGATTGTCATAGAAACTTTGATAGCTAATGAAATAAACTTTGCAATGACATATAGGAGGTGCAGTAGATAGATAGATAACTGAATTCTCTGCAGGAGAGCAACACAGGTTAGTGACCATGATAATCTGACTGTGGATGATTATCCATGTGAGTCACTAACCTGGTTCAGTCCATGCCCAGAGAACGAGTTAAAATCCAGCCAGTGGGCTTCCTACAAGATGCAGCGGGCATCAACCAGAGTGTCTCAGATGCTGCAACCCCTGAGAACATAAGGCAGTCCAAAGCCAGGACAGACAAATATATCAGAGCAGGAACAGGCAGGATCAGAGGTCCAGGAGTCCTAAGACAGTTGAGGCAAACCATTCAGAGAGAACAAGAATAATCAGGCTCTGATGACCGGATTCAAACACTTTAAATATAGGCAGGAGCAGGTGGATCAGATGAGCTGTGATTAGAAAATGTCCTAGGATAATAAATTGTCCTAGGAGTGCATATTTTTTTACTCTTACTCCACCCTTTCACTGACTTACAGGGTCTGAGCAGCAGCAGCACAGGAGGGCCAAATGAACAGGCAGAGCAGGAGGGGGAGGGGAATGACATCACAAACACTAGTTGACAGGCCAGAAACATAACAGACAGAATATTATTTTTGAAGCTGCTGGCGCCTGTCCTGCAAACAGGAAGCCTGGGTTCATTTCCCAGCTGGGGGGAATGAGCTGCCAGTGTGGGTCTCTTGCAAAGACGCCTTACGCTAATGCCTGCTTTGGGGAGTGGCGGCCTGGTCAATCCTGAGGTTCTGAGTTCAAGCCCGTCCCCTATGGACGGCCTCTCTGGGTCCACATCATCCGATCAGAGAAGCTAATCTGGGAGCTGGCAGGGAGACAGACACAGCACTGCTGATGCAGGGCACTAGGATCTCTCCTCTAAAACTGTTTATTAACGCCTAAATTAACTTAGAATGTAGAAACCTACCGGCAAAATATGTTCGCTTTTGTTATCCTGGTGCCTCCACATTGGATTACGTATGTGGAAAACGCTAACGTCTACTTCCAGCCACCACCAACAGTAGGAGAACCCCCCAAGAGGCGACCGGGCCTGATGCAGCTGCTGCTGGGGATTCCCACTGACAGCGCACCGCCGGTATGTGGGGGTCTGAGCGGCTCCCACAGAAATAATATTTGTAGGCAGGATGGTAATCTGGATGAACTGACTGCAGGTGGACTTTCTCACTTCAAAATAGATTCAAACTTTTTACCCACGGATCACAGCAAATACGCTCTCTGCAGCAGAAGCATCAGACACACTTTATGGACGTCTGATCTTAATGTGAACAATCATCAGAACTGAAGCAGCAGAAGCTTTTCTGATGCTTCAAATCATGTTATATCAGTCTCAGTCTAGGTTAAATTCTCATTTGTTACTCAACAGAAGGGTTTTTTCTTGGCATTACATGTTGAATCTTTTTATCTTTCATTCAGTTACCAGACAAATCTATCTCCAGTCTTGTCAAGTACTATTATTCCTGGAAGAAGACACGCTCCAGAACAAGCCTTATGGATCGTCAGGCCCGTAAACTGGCTAACAGAAGCAATCAGGATGACAGGTACAACTCTCAAATCATTTCTTGATAGAGCTGATCATTTTATTTTTAAGTGAAAATAAGTTGTAAATTGATCAACAATTCTTTTTCATCTAAAATTGCACTGTTCCTCTTTGATTAGCTTGATAACAATAACCCCCACTGCTAAACATTTCCAGGTTCCATCTAAGAAACAGAAATCTGATCTTACTATAGAAAAAAACATTTTCCATAGTCTAAAATAAAACGTTTTTTGGACACTTAGCTAAATTACTATTTAACCATAAAATAACTTTTTTGTTGTCATATTTTGTTTTTATTTATTTTTTGCTCTCTCACTGTATAAATAGATGTATTTTAGTACTCTCCACATGTAACATGCATTTTTTTTTGACAATTTACAGCTTATATATTTAAATCCTGTTTTTATGTTTAAAACTGCATTTTTGGCTCCCTCCTGGTTAAAAAAGGGTTAGCACAGTGGGCAGTGGTGGTTCTTTTAAGGACTGACAATAAATGACATTATTTTCTTTTGTCCCAATTTTGTAATTCAAATTTTGGCACAGATTAGGGTCATGGGCTCATTAGTGTCAGTTGAGACTCCCAGACCTCCCTCTTCTCTTGGAATAGCTTCAGAGCCAACGGAGAGACATTGTCCCCCCATGGTGTCCCGTTCCGTCTCTTAGACCTCCCTCCAGTGGCATGTGACTGAAATTGTCGGAGGTATTAGGGCCATCTGGAATGGATGTCCTGGCCATGTCAGCTGACTCCTGTTGATGTGGCTCTACTCTAAGCCTCTCTCTGTCATGGTCTTGGCGTTGATGGTTGGCTTTTTTAATTGCTGCTGTTCACCTGTCTCATTGGCCTAGTGGCTGATTAACACGGATGGTTTCCACCTGGTTCCTCAACTATTTATGTTGTTTGCCTGCCTTCCATTAGTGCCAGATTATTTCAGCTGTTGTGAGTGTAACTCTAGCGTTCAGAAGAGTTTGTCTGTTATTCTGATCCTGACCTGTTTTCTGCTTTGGATATTCGTGTTTTTGCCTCGCCCTTGTCTGCTCTGTCTGCTTTGTTTTTTTTAATTGTTTTTCCTGGATTCTGCTGGTTATCGATCTTGGAGTGCTTCACTGACCTCGGCTTGGATTCCCCTCACGGACGCTGTTGCTCCCTTAGCGTCAGCTGGCGTTCAGTTCATCATTGTTCGGCATTCTGGTAGCGGCCCTGGTTGCAAACTGTGGATAACCTCTCTCCCAGATTCCTCCGTTTCCTGTGGGATCAAATTGTACTTTGAATCAGAGAATCCAGTGTTCCGCCCCCCTGACACCAGGCCGATGCTCTTCACCTTAGCTGAGAAATGAAGCCTGTTGAAAATCATCCTGGTCTGTCTGAATATTGGGTTCTAGTTTCTGCGCTTATTACACTCTCGGATGACCAAACACCTTAGCTCACCCTATCTCTGAGGGACTGCCCTGTGGGGAGACCTCATTTAAACCGCTTGTATCAGAAATCTCCTTCTTTCAGTCACAATCTAGATTTCATGACCACAGATGAAGGTAGGAACATAGATTGACTGATGCAGCGTCCGCATTATAGCCACATAGATCCAAACAATGACAAACTATTTATGAGAGTATGTTGAACCTAGCCTTCCAAAATAAGGCTCCTTCCTTTTCGACAGCTACATTTTGACAGCTACAGAGCCTTGCCAAAATTTTCAGCCCCCTTAAACCTTTTGCCACATTTCAGGCTTCACACATAAAGATATAAAATTGTAAGATTTTTCAACAATCAACAACAAGTGGGACACAATCATGAAGTGGAACATTATTTTTGGAAATTTACAACCTTTTTAACAAATAAAAAACTGGAAATTGGGTGTGCAAAATTATTCAGCCCCCTTAAATTTATTAGTAATTTGTTATGCCACTTTTTTTTACTGCGACTACAACTGCACGTCACTCAGGGTACTGTATGTCTCCATCAGTTTTAGACCAACATTTTCACCAATTCTTCCTGCATACAGCTGGAGCTTAAGCTTTCCCTTAAGTTGGGTTTACTTAAGATCAACCATGTTAAGGTCAGAGATAGAAAATATTACTTACTCATTGGCTGCACAGTTCACAGCACTCTTGCTTTGCAGCAATAATGTCCTGGGTTTAATCCGTTCCATGCAGGGTCTCCCCATGCATACATGGGTTTTCTCCAGGTACTCTTAGTCTCCTCCCACAGTCCAAATGCTTGACTGTTGGGTTAATTGGGTTCTCAGGATTTTCCTTGTGTGTGTACCTAGTGGTTTTATGTTTCTGTGCCTCTGTGTAAAATTCCCTAGCAAAAAAAAAAAAAGAGAAAAGTGCATCTTTTGAAAATAAGAGAAATTTGACTGTATATTTAAATTGAGTGTGTTTGTTTGTTCAATCACCCCTTCTTTGTTAGTAAAATCAACTTACATTTCATTGAGTGAAATTTACAAATAATTTCGATTTCTAAGTACTCCAAAATATTTTCAGTATAGACTATATTTACAGACACTGAAGGTCTTAAATGCAAAATAACAATATATATCTTGCAAAGATCTGGTTTAACTTTTAGCAAAAGGAATATTTCAGAGCTTAATCTCTAATTGATCACTAAATTACTTTAGTGAATAATTTAGACAACAGTAATTTTATTTTGATAATGAATCATGATTAATTCAATAAAATATTTTAGTGCTCATGTACCTTGTTTGACTAACTTTATAGTTAATTTAGAAAGCTTGTTCTTTACTTATTTGCCATGGTGTTGCTCTTTTAAAAGTTGTATGTCTTTGTCCTTATTGTTGAAACAGTGAGGAGGAGATGGAGGGGGCAAATCACACTGAAGCAAATGATAGCGACTATGATCCAAACAAAGATACCAAGAAAGAGGTGAGCCCAAAGGTTTTAGCTCTGGAAAATTATAAATATCATTCTTTTTTATATTTGTGTTTGTATTTACATGCAAAATTATAAATAAGTGTATCCAGAAATTATTCAAATCTTTGCACATTTTCCACATTTCAGACATAAAATCTGGAGAGTGGTGATAAAGGTTAGAATGAGGGTTCTGGAGATATGTTTCTCTGAAATATTTCTTACTATACTATACTAATGCTCCAATTATGTTAGAAGACAGTACACTGCAAAAACGATCTACAAAAAAGTCAGAATTTCTTAAATTATGTGTATTTACCATTAATCTGAGTAGGTAAATAAGATGATCTGCCAATTGAATTAGTATTTTTACTCTTAAAAAAGATAATTAGATACAGCAGTTCAATTGTTTTTTATTCTTATTTTAAATGTAAATAATCTTTTTGACTTATTTAGATTTGAATTTTTTTGCAGTGTATCGATTCAATAAAAAAAAAAAAAAATAGAATGTATGGTAAATATTTATTGCATTATCAGGGATAGAAGTAAAAATGATCAGATTTAGGCTAGTACTATAAAAAACTAACTGACCTGTATTGTTATTTTACTCTTTCCAAAGCCTCAAACTATATTATCCTAAGTTCAAGTTCAAGTTTATGTCTACAGCAAAATTTACAAGAATCCACAGAATGCCAAGGATACTGAATAACTAACACGCATGACTCCGGATGCCAAAACATCTAAAAAAAAAAATTAACAACAGCAGAGAAAATAATCACAAACAAAAAAGTGAGTAAAAGGAAAGGCATAAATAAAAAAAAAAAAAACAAGGTATATGTAAGAACTCAAGGCAGGATGGAAGAAAGAGGCCATAAAGCTAAGAACATAGATAAAAATAGATTGTAAAAAGTTGAAATGAATATAAAAACTAGGAATAAATAGACAACAAACACTCTAAAAGCCTGAGTAAACATAAAGGTCTTCAGTGCTAACTCGAAGGTAGCAACAGAGTTGGCATATCTAATACACTGCAAAACTAATCTAGAAATAAGCCAACATTTCTTAAATTAATTAAAAGTATTTACCCTTAATTTGAGTAGGTAATAAGATGATCTGCCAATAGAATTAGATTTTTTTACTCTTAGAATTGGATAATTATATGACATGCACTTGAAATAAAACAATGCAATTGTGTGTTTTTTTTTAAATTCAAATTGTCTTGTTCCATTGGCACAGTAATTACTCTTACCTTCTTAATTCATGAACAAATGCACTTTTTTAAAGAATAAATTACTTGTCTAGATTTTGACTTTTTCAAGTGGGATCTTATTCCTTAGGATAAGCAACTGAAAAGGCTCTCCCATCCCTTGAAGTGCATTTAACCCTTAGGATCACAAAGAGGAAGATCTTTGCGTCCTGGGTGGAGCGAGATGGGCCAGGCGCGTTAAGTAACGTGTGTCCCGATGTTTCTGCTGCTCCTGTGTTCAATGGCAGAGAGCGGCTTTGCTATATTTGCTGTGATCAGTGGGTAAAAAGTAGTTTGAATCTATTTTGAAGTCAGAAAGTCCTCCTGAAAACATTTTGCCTTCTCTGTGGGCCCCCCACATACCGGTGGGGCTCAGTCACTGGGAATCCCCAGCAGCAGCTGCCTCCGGCCACCAGCCTCTTTGGGATTTTCTACTACTTTCCATGGTGGCTGGAAGTAGATGTTGACTTTTTTGGGTATTTGGTACCAACTGCAGTCAACAGAATAAGAAAACTGAACATAGTTTGCTGACATTTTAACTTAATCAATATGGATGCATCAATAACCTTTTCTTTGAATATGAAAAAATCAACTTGCCTTTTATGTAAAGCTAGTAGAGTTTCACCTCATTTATATATTTTTGATTGCTTTATGCTGACACCTCTGTATCAGCAGTGCTGTGTGAGTCTCACTTTCAGCTCCCAGATCAGCTACTCTGGTTAATGTGATATGTTGAGCTGTAAAAATGTAAATATTCCAGCTCCAGCATCTTGTGAAGGGGTAGCACGCCTCAGATGCTCATGAGGTGCTACTCAGATGCTTTAAGATGCGCTACTCCGCATTGCAGGACCTTTTAATACACCTTGATGCACATCAACCATTGACTTTGCATGTAAACCTTCTGCTTCTGCTGCTCAAATCCTGTTCGGTGTGAATGTATCATAAGTGCTTTATATACTAGCCTCATTATCTTAAACCTGATCCTAAAACCTACCAGCTTTAGGATTAGATTGAAGCTCAGTCAGGATTGGGGTGATGTGCTCATGCCTGCCTCCACCATTTAGCTTACAGCAACATTTTGAGCTATTAGGAGCTGATGTAGGCACTGTATCGTATCACATTTATATCAAAACCTCAGAGAGCAAAATAAAAATACTGGCAGGTGTATTAAACTACTTTCACATATGAGTTCATCAACCATCACACTAAAAAATCCCACACTCACCGGGAACTGCTTTGATGGAGAAAAATTGCTTCGCGATAGCGCCCGTTCCTCCCATGCACTTTGTGACTCATTTCCCTCAAAGCAGGTGTTTTTTTTTACTTTATAACTGAGTCTCTCTTCCAGTCAGACCCATAGAATTGCAGCTAAATTGCCACATAGTCTGACAAAAAAAGACTGATTTCTTTCACACTCAGAGCTACGCAATCCACTTGGCAGAATCGTATCAGTTGTATTCTTATGCAATGACTCTCAGTGAACACTAAATGCCGCAACATCGTATTACAAGATTATCCATCGGATTGGACACAAAATGCAGTTCCGACTCTTTGGGGCTTAAGACTTAGACAAGACTTAGACAAACTTTATTGTCATTTTGTATGCACAGCGTGTATACAAAACTACATTTCGTTTTGTACAGCTTGAGAGTAGTGAAACTTAATCATAAGGGTAATTATTTTACTCAACTAGAACTCTGTGGTCTGTCAGAAACCCAGTTTTGTCTGGTATCTCAATACCCAGCATGGCAACAATCTGAAGATCCAATTTAGGACAGTTCTGGGAAAGACATCCCCGATTGGAATCAGCTCCAGAGCACTTTTAACCTCAGACTGTGGCGAAAACCCTAAGTACACAGCCAAGATCTCAAAGGAGTGGGAACCACTCTGTTAATGCCATGGAGTGGTCAAGCCAGAGTCCAGAGTTGAATCCAGTTCAACATCTGGAGAGATCTAAAAATAACTGAACACATATCTCCTATCCAACCTGATGGAGTTTGGGATGTTTTGCAAAATGCTAAGTTCAATGTATCAGATTTAAAAAGGCTGAGGCTGGAACTGTTGCCAAAGGTGGATCAGCAACGTATTAAATAAAAGCTGTGAATAGTTTGAGAAATATGTTTTATGATTTCTCTCATGTTGGGTCTAAGGAGCTCAACCCAAATGCAGAACACCACGGAGACAGAATAAAAGTTAACAACTGTTTATTGAGAGTAGGCACAATAAAGTTATTTGCACTGATACAGGAACGGGTCCGGGACTGGAATCACAGGGCTCTCTGCAGAGAGGGACAGTTTGATTAGCCAAGTAGCAGAGGAGTCTTGACAGAGCTTGTAATTGATCTGTACCTGATGGTAGTTCAGACTGAGCGTTGGAGAGAGGGAACCAGAAGGGTCCACAGACTGAGGGTTCAGCAGAGGGTTTAGCAGCGGCAGAACTTGACTTCAGACTTGAGAGGTTCAGACCTTGAGTTGATCTCCTAGTTCTCTTCTGAGAACTAGCTTGCAGATAAAGACTGTTGATCTTCAGGTTTGGCTTCACAGAGAAGGCAGGCAGGTCTTTGAATGTGAGCTCCTCCAGAGCTCCTGAGTCAATAAGGTCTTCCTAGGAAGGCAGAGAGGACAAAGGCAGGTTAGAATCAGATTGGCTTTCAGAGCAGTCAGAGATTCAGGCAACAGGTTTGGCTCAGGCTTGCTAACCATAACTGTTTAACACTCTGGCACTGAAGGGAAGTTCAGCCGCTGCTTATAAAGCTGGTCTCCTGATGAGATGATCAGCCTCAGGTGTGCTTGTGGCTTCAGCTCAGGAGACCCAGGGAAGCCCTCTGCTGGAGAAAGGTGGCAGATCTCCAGATCCCAACAATTTCTTTAACTGTAATAGTTTTCAGTAGTCTAAAGAAATCGCATTGACACAATTGAGGTATTGTGTGTAAAATATTAAGGAATAGATTTACTTGGAATAAAGTTGAAAATTTACTGAATGTGGAAAAAATGCAGTGTTCTATATATTTTCAACAATGTATAAGTTGTGTCAGCAAAGTAAGGCAATTCCAGGTTGAGGACCTA
>NW_015151038.1:195955-205615 GCF_000732505.1 Cyprinodon variegatus
TACTTCATAAGAAAAAATATAGTTTCACTGTCATGGTTTTCATATTTTTATTTTTATAACAATAAAAATAAAAAAAATGCAATAATTGAGGAAAGCAGAAAAAAAACAAAGGTCAGGGAAATTATCAAAGTAATGGTTACATTACACTGATTACCATTTACACTTTAGGATGGTACTATCTGTCTATCAAGGCACGGGTGGCATAATAAAAAACTGAGCCTGTGTTGGCGTCAGACCTGGACTGAGAAAGATGGTCTTAGAACCTGCTGCCCTTTTAGGGGAGCCCTTAACATCGTACCGCATTCTCTCCAAATGAAGAATCTCAGTAAAATCACTTACCCACATTTTGAACTGAGGAACCTTGTCAGTTTTCCACAATCTTAATATTACTTTTTTAGCTATTACCATCCATACGCCACAGTTGTTTGTATTGCAGTCCTGAGGTACTAAAGCAAGGGAGAGTATCCAAATAATGTAGTCTGGGGTCTGGAATCAAGGCCCATTTATACACTTCAGAAACACATTTGAAAATGTTGCACCTATATTGGTAGAGCTGGGAGCATGACCAGAACAGATGTGTCAAGTAGTCATCAGCGGACTTACATCTGTCACATTTTGGAGATATTGAGGGGAATATTCTGTGCTATTTTGTTATCGAATTGTGAAGACTGTGAAACACCTTGAACTAAACTGTACATTGATAGAGCTTGACTGAATCCTCCCCGGACCCTCCTTCCAGACCTCAATCCCAATCCGCAGTCTAATTTGCAAATATCTAAAGGGAGAAGTGGTCCCTCAGAAATGCCAATTAAGTAAACTTTTTGTCAATGTACAAATTTTTCAGTGTAGTTAGGCCTTTTAGTCTCCAATTCTTTATTTTATATCAGATAGTGATGATTGTTGTACTTCGTATGTGGCCCACCCAGATAATGTTGCTTACGGGCCTATTGTTGTGTCGTTACGCCATTGAGCAGTGTAATCCCAATCCCCCCATCTCTCTTGGTTTCTGTAAATGATATTCTATGTGCTGTAAAACCCCAGAGAAAAGGCTAAACTAATGAGTCCAGCAATTATAAAAAAAAAAAAAACCCTTGCTGAAAATATAGGCAGACCCTGAAAAAGATAATAAAATTTAGGCAAGGACACATTTTTAATGGAGTTTATGTGGCCCATCATTTAGAGTGGGAGAATTCTCCATCAATATCTTTCCGAAGATTATCTGCTTTTACTAAAAAGTTAAATTTGAAAATTTGTTTGGGGTCATTCGGCAAAAATAACTTCTTGATATTTCAGTTTTTGTCTTTGATGTTTTTATATGACACACAAAAAAAAAATGAAGAAACTCATTGCTTTCATACAGCCACTTGCCAATCGGCATCCAAAGCTCATCTTAAAAGGCTTCCGATACGCACCTGTCTGCTCCTGTGCATAGGCGGTGGATGCGCTGTGACTTCTTTCAGATGACCCCGTTTCAACCCACCTTCAGCCCCTCCTCCACCATCTGAGCTAAAGCTTCATTAGAGTGTCATTCCACCTCTTACTTTGTTCCCTTTTCATCTTAAAGGGGAACGCTGTTTTTTTTACATTGGGCTCCTTGATTTCACGTTATTACATCATCTTCTACTCACCCATATTAGTTTTATGTGTTTTGGAGCAGTTCTGAATATATTCCATTAGGTTATATTCAAGTAACATTTTCCTGTGGGCAACGACTTGAAGGCACAAACTAAACTGTTCATAGTTTATTCTTTATCGTACGCCAGCATTCATTACATGTAGGCCAATCACTGTCCCCCAGACATTCACGGTTATATTTTTTTATATTTTTATCTTTTAAAAACAAAGCGGCGTGTGTATGACGTCATCCACGCGCGCCGGCTAGATGTCTAGTGCTACTACCACAGAGGATCTCGCTCTCCAAATGGAATTGAATGATCCAGATTACCAAGCTGAATGTATAGAAGGGGTAAAGTTTCCTGTTACGACTCCAGACTGCATGCGCGGATGGTGCTATACTGTTTTTCCTCTCTACTGATGCTCCATGCTTGCTCTTGCTCTTTTTTGCCAAAATCAACAATCTTTTGTTAATACACACATTTAAGAAGCATTTATTAATGGGCATATACTTGAGGAAATGTACAACATTAGGCTTTTGTATGTAATCATTTAAATACATTTCGTCTGTATTGGTAGTTGATTGTCCATTATTTCAATTTATTTATTTGCTAATAGCTCTACTGGCATTTGCTTCCTTCAGAACATGTCCGAGCTGGCTGTTTGCTCCAAGGCAGCTTTAGGGCGACGTGAGCACCAGACCCTGCAGCACCGACATCACCAGCGCTCCCGTTGCCGCCCCCCCAAAGGCATGTACCTTACGCAAGAGGACGTAGTGGCTGTATCCTGTAGTGCTTCTGCTGCTAACACACTCCTTCGTCAGCTGGACATGGAGCTGGTGTCCCTTAAGAGACAGGTAGAAGGCGCTGCAACAAACCTTGTTTTCTCACTGACTCCTCACAAACCCTTTACTGGCTAAAATATCAGCCAGAGGGATAAAAGTCACAACAGTGAAGGAAAAAATAATGGAGAATAAATTGAAATTAAAGGAATTTAAAACAAAAACATCTATAAATCAAAACATGAAAGTCAATAACAGAAAGGATATTCCAAAGTTTAGAACATATCACAGGTAAGGCTCTGTCTCCCTGACAACTAAGCCCAGACCTGGGAACAGACAGCCTTCATTGTAGCGTATACCTCATGGTTCTTTTCAAGCAGAAAGAGAGAGCAGAATACACCAGATACCAAAACACGAGGGAATCAATGTTGAAACGGAAAGTATGTTAAGCAAAAATGTTGAATCTATGCTGAAGGCACAAGCAATTATACAAAAAGCAGTCAGTGACTTGCATCTTGTCTCGTTTTTCTTTCTGCTAGTTTTTGTTTTTGGTTGCCATTTATTTCTAGTTTGTTAAGTTGCCCAAAAAAAAAAAATGGAAGGAGAAATGCATCTTTCACATAGGAGAAAAAAGAGAGACATGGAAACATTGTGATTCCATACAGTAGATTATGAGAAGCATAATTTCAAACCCAACAAGATACTCTGACAAAAACTGATTAATCCCAAAGACAGAAGACCCAAAGCAAAGCTGAGCAGTTTTGTTTATCCTGTTCAGCTTAAACAACGCTGACTAGAAACCAAACGACTACACAAATGCAGGATGCAGCACAGACAGCCAGTAGCTCTTGACAAGATTCCACTGGACACTTCGTCAAGAACAAAGGACACATCCTCCAAAATGTCCAGATCTTGGGCAGATGTTTGAATAGGGGGTGGTAGTACGCCATCTTTGTTTAAATACAGATAACAACAGCTGACAGAACTGACAACCAATCCTGAATTTGAGACAAGACGTCTCTAGAAAAACTGAGCAAATATCTGGTTGCCTCCCATTTAAGCTTGTTTTGACATACATTTTGAATCATCACAAGGTTTTCAGTCATAACTCATACTATATCAATGTTGATTCAACCATTTACTAAATTTGGATCTACATGTACATGTATGTTGATTTGATAAAATATTTTACTTTCCCAAAGCCACAGTGAATAATACATTACCATATGTGTGAACACAGACTAAAAAAATAAAATAGCATGAATATTGAATTTTATTTAGGAAAATTTTCATAGGTTTAGAGAGCCAGCTATCTGTTCCCTAGCAACAGGTATGCGTGACATAGCAACAAATATTGATTATGATAGCAGGTCTATACCATATGCTTTTTGTAGAGATTAAAATAACCAAATAATGCAACTGACAGCACAAGGTTCATGTCTGGGTCTTAAAATGTCTCCATTGAGTTGAGAGATCTCTACAATCTTTGTGTTTCCTTCTTTCAAGAAGGTGGGGGTCTTACTGGCCTCATTATAAATGAACCATTCACCGGGCAAAGGTGTCCACAATATTAACTGGGAAACTGTCCAAAACAGGTTGTAAACAAGCCAACAACAATCTGATCTCTGATTATACCTACTCCTGAGCAGGTCTGAAAAAGCTGGTGCCTGTACTGAAAAAGCAGTGAAATTGATGGGGTGAAGTGGAGCCATGCAGAGTGGAGCCCCTGAGACACAGTCTAGACTTTTTCCATCTCCTCTCAGCACAGCTGCATTTATATCCAATGGCTTTAGTTAAGGCTAGATGGCAAGACTGCACAAGCAAAATATTGGTGAAGGCAGAATTAGGCAGATCTGTAACAAAGTACAAATACTTAAGTACACTTTTTTAGGTATCTATACTTTTCTGCATTACTTATTTTTGACTTCTTTTCTGACTTCTACTCATTACATTTTCACAAAAGTATCTGTACTTTCTATTCCTTACATTTTTAAAACAAACGTTACTCGTAACTCTTGGCTTCGGTTTAATGCAGAGGTCAGGGATTAGCGGACCGCGGTCCGGATCCAGACCCACCTGCTGGCTAATCCGGACGCAACCTGTTTTAAAACATTTATAAATTACTGCATGTTGTCCGACGACAGTGTCTAAAAGTCACTTGCGCCACTTTTCCTGTTATCCTGAAATCCCACATCCTCCTCTCCGCTCCTCCCCGCTGCGCTAAGGGGTGTAAATAATAATCATTTTGTATCGATGCATCAATCAACGGCCGATGATCCGATGCATCGACACATCCGCAAGAGTATCTATTCATGATATTTTTTTTCCTCCGGTGTATTTTTATCCATTTGCTCCTGGACGTATTTCTCCCTCCTGTGCTGCGGTGGCGCTAAATCTATTTTGCCCTCCTACCTCGCTTCCTGGTTATACTCTTACAGCAGTGTGATGCAGTGAGCTTGACACAGATATTTTTGATTTATGCTCAATGTGGAAGCATGGTCTGTGCTACACACTGTGGGTCTAGATACTCGCCCCCACTTCCTCACCGCCGAAGCGGTGAGGAAGTGGGGGCGAAAAAGGGACATGAGGGCCAAAAAGAGCGGAGATCCAGGTGGAAAAAGAGTCCCAGCTTTCTCGCGCACCTCGCTGTTTTAGCTGGTCCAACTTCAAGAGTTGTTTTACGCAATTTCGGTCATAAAAACAAAATAAGCCGGCCTCCTGTCTGCGGTCAGCTGCAATTTGGGAGAGGAGCAGCGGAGCGTCTGTGGAGGGGGCGGGGACATCTGGAGCCGAGATATTGCATTGCACTCATTGCACTGATTTTGTGCAGTATTTTTTGATGCAAAGCCTTTCAAAATCTATAACGCAGGGGTATTATTACTTTTCAGTGAATGAGGTTTTAATAATGATATTATATTATAATGATAACGATATTACAGCTTTCATTGATTTATTTCAAATTTGACACATTGGCTAGCCTTTAAGGTGTAAAAAAAAAAAAAATAATAATAATAATTATTCGAATAGAATTGTATCGTGGTGTATTCTTGAGTATCGAAATTAATTGAATCGTTGGGTCAGGAAATTGATACTGAATCGAATTGCCATGATGGATGTGATTTACACCCCTAGCTGCCCTCCAGACCTCCTGCAAAGCAAAGCCTACAGCCTCAGCTGTTCCTCCTGTTTTGCTGCGCTCTGACTTCCTCTGAGCTTTAGGAGAGCATGTGTGATATTATCATTAAATTCGTAGGAGCAAAACTTGCAGAAATGAACGCTTAATTTAATGATATATGAAAAAAATCCCCATCAGGATCCAGCATATGTGCGGTTTCTGACGGAGATGAGTAGTAGCAATAGTTTGCATTCAATCTTTTAAATAAACTGTGTTAGTTTTTTTGGAATTCATAAGAATTATGCTGTAATCTGTAATTACCGATCTGTTGTCACTATATTTTAATCCGACAAACCAGATCTTCTCGCTGTTCTTTCTCCTGTTTGGTGCGATTGCAATAGAGGATCTTTGACCTGAACGGACCTGAGTGGAGCCTGAACATTTAGAGGATGTTTGGCTCAACCTGCTGCTGTGAAGCAGGATTCTCCACCATGAACAGAATCAAAAATAAATCTGGATCCAAGCTCAAAATGAGCATCTTGATATGTGCTTGAGAATGGCTTAGTCTCCATTCAAACCCAGGTTTAAAGCCTTGCAGGGCAGCCTAAAGCCCACTGCCAACATTAAGACGGAAAAAAGAAAGAAAAAAAACAACTGTTCAGGTGTTTTAAAAAAAATACAATGCCACCGTTTTTGGCATTTACTTAATCATATTTAGTTACTTTAACACAATTATTTTATGGCCTAACCTGCTAACATGAAACAATTGTGTTAAAGTAACTAAATATGATTAAGTAAATGCCAAAAATGGTTGCATTGTTTTTCAGTGTATGTTAATCAGGAAATTGCCTATATACCAAACTGAAAGATTGTTGTTCTCTACTTCAAAAACACTTTAGATTTTAAAATGGAAAAAGGTTTAAAATAATTTTTTATTTAAAGATTCAATGTATAACATGAATGCTTAAACACCTCATTTTATTTAAGTGTTAAATTATGTTTAAAGTAACAGATCATTAAAAATGTCTCCGGACCTTTACTGGTTGATGAATTTGGTTCAGACCCTGCTGATTTTTAATTGGTTCCCCCTGGTTTTAATTTTATAAATATTTATTTCCCATCATGTGCTCCATCCAATACAGATCATTGGCTCCATCCACATCTAGTGAAAACTAGAGTCATTGGATGAGTCATATAATGCAAACACTCATTGGTTAGCTAAAGGAAATCATCAGAAACAAGCAGGTGTTCTTCAAACTGCTAACGTGAATTGTCTATGCCATGCTACAATGATGGATTCATAAAAAGATGTTGAAATGTCTGAAAGGTCGGACACAGGCGAGAGCGTATCGGGAGACGGAGACCAACCAGACCTCCCTCATCCTTGGCCCTATCTCAGAGAATTTATAGAAATAGTTGAAAAATTTAGCTTTCAGTTCAAATAGTGAGATCTGGCTGCTTTTTTAAAGGTTACTTTATACTTTTATACTTTAAGTAGTTTTCGGAACACATACTTTTTCACTTTTACTTGAGTAAAGAGGTCAAGTTGATACTTCAACTTTTACCAGAGTGTTTTCAAACTGCAGTATCTATACTTCTACTTAAGTTACAAATGTGTGTACCTTTGACACCACTTTCCAAGCCTAGAGGAAGCACCATTGCAGGTGTTATTCATGAACAGGGCAGACACCCACTGCTTTAAATTTTCTAAAACAGATTCAAGTTATCGACCACAGGTATAGATTTTGAAAAGGATGGATAGCAACACCACAGTTGATTAAAAAAATTGCTCAGTCTATAATTTATTCCAGGTATGAAATCAGAAAATATAAGCATAAAGTCCTTATAACTTTAGAACTATAAATACGTACACATGGCCCATTACTGCTTGATTCAATTCATTAAGCTAGAGTTGCAAGCTGGAGAGCTTGGAACTCGAGCTTGACCGCAGTTTGAAATAGTTGGACCAGCTAGAAGTGCAGGGTGCACGAGAACGCTGGGACCCTTTTTCCACCTGGATCCCAGCTCTTTTTCAGCGTCATGTCCCTCCGTTGTTGGACAAACTTGCCCTCACTTCCTCACCGCCTCAGCCTTATCTAAACCCACAGTGTGTAGTGCAGACCACGCTTCAAAATTTAGCATAAATAGAAAATGTCTGCGTCAAGCTCACTGCGACACACTGCTGCAGGAGTATAACCAGCCCTTAAGGATGCAAAACTGGATGGGAGCTAAAATGGATATTTCTAAGGCAATTACAAGACCTGCGCCGTTTCAGCAGGAGGAGAGTAGGCCGAAGAAAAAAGATCAAGAGGAGACTTTGAAGCCAGTTTTTTTGCATTTAAAATTTGCATGATGCATCATAGATGAGGCCCCAGGTAGTGCCATTTGTAACATGTCATAAGCCAGGTTGATATGTGTTGTTCAATATGAATTCTACTGAACTTAACTTTGTTTTTAGAGCCCTTTAAAACAGCCAGAGCTGTTACACAGTGCTGCACATACCAACGAAAGTTAGAATTGTATAAAAATAACAGAAGTTTAAAAGAATAAAACAACAAAGATGTTTAAAAGAATAAAACAAATAAAATAAGATAAATGAATGGTAATAATAATAAATAAACACAAAAACAGAGAAAGACTCATGCTGTGTTAAAAGCCATGAGATTCCATTTGGACCTCTGTACCTCCAGGAGCAGCAGGTCAACCAACCTGAGGCAACGAGTGGGAGCCTAGGGGTGGAGAAGCTCAAGTCTTTATTTGTTTTTAAAAGCTTAAAAACAAATAAAAGAATCTTAAAATGCACAGGCAGCCAATGGAGGGAGGCCAGGGTGGGATGTATGTGCTGTCTCAGAAATACTCCAGCTAAAGGTGTGTGGTCGCATAACAACTAAAGATGTGTGAGGAAGGACTGGCATAGGCATCAATTACGCTTTCAGACGCTGCTGTGCAAGAAAAGGTTTTACCTCTAACAGTATCCATCTGGAAAGACTGCTGTGGAAAGTATTCACAAAAGGGAGGGTCATTCAGCACAATTCTTCGAGCTGATTGGCTAATTCACCAAGTGACATCTGCATCCACAAGGGGACTGTTGGCCTAGTGGGTAGAGGAGTGCCGCACAATGGCACAATGGTAGCCCACTGCTTGCTAAGGGGATCGGTTAAATGCAGAACTAAATTTCTCCAATGTGAGATCAATAAAGTTCAGTTTGTATTATTATCCATGTTGAGCTTTTAACCAATCGCAGCAGTAATAGCAGATGTGATGTATCTTGGTTGGTTTCTCAACTAGCGAAGTTATTTGATAAATCAAATCCGGTTGCGCCATATTCTTTCCATCCATAAAGGCACAAACTGTGTCTTTAAGCATGTTTTATATTCACAGCATTGCACAAAGTGCAAGGGTGCGTGCATCAAAATGACTTAATCATACCGTCCAATCCAGCGCGGCAGCCCCGTTCCAAATGGGAGTATATAAAGTTGCTCTCAACGAACATGTTTGCCTTTACTGACATTAAATGATGCAGAAGGTTCAAGTGTCACAGTGTTTTTAAATGCAGTATTGTTTCTGTTAATTCAGTGACTGAAAGAGGTATAGAGGTGGAGTTGTCTGGCCAAGCTTGTGGCAGAAACATGGATTATTGTTTCTGTTTCCATCACATACAATATAAATGAAGTCTGAAACAACTACTCATTGTATACAGTGCATTCAGTTTTATTTAGTGAAACAGTGTTTTTTATGTTACTAAAAAGAAAAAAGAAAGGACTGTATAGCTTCACGTGTGTGCAGCAGGTAAACCTACCATTTTACTTCACCTTATATTTCTGTGTAACACACCATTTATTCTTGAATTATAATCAATTATTTTTTTCAGACTTAGAATTATCCTTCCATCCATTTTCTTACACGCTTATCCCAAGTCGCAAGGGGTGCTGGTGCCTATCTTCAGCAGTCATTGGGGTATTGGCGGTCATTGGCGGGGTGTACCTTGGACAGGTTGCCAGTCCATCGCAGGGCAACACAGAGACAGGGATTTAAATGACAGGTCCTGATCAAATACAACAATAAGATTTTTACTTTATTACCGTATCTGAAATCAGTTTAATCCAATCCAAATGAAGTGACTGACTAATCAGCTTATTTTTCAAAGACT
>NW_015151038.1:208307-218189 GCF_000732505.1 Cyprinodon variegatus
GAAGCACTGCTCAGTGACAAAGAGGAGAGAGAAAGTGAAGCAGATTCTTTAAAATGTATAACTGCACTATCTGATAATGATCTGCTAAAATTGAGCCTTCTTTTGAGGGTGGAGAACTCTGTTAAAGTAATCCTGAAGGTTATTAGAAAGTGGTCAGAGAGGACAGGGTTGTGAGGAAATACTGTTATTTCTTCACATTCTATGCCATATGTCAGCCCAAGATCCAAAGTATGAAGATGAAAATGTGTGGGACTATTTCCCTTTTGAAAAAAGCCAATATTGTCTAAGATATTATTAATGCTGCTCTTAAGCTATCATCTTCAATATCAGCATGGATGTTAAAACTCCCCACTATGATGACCTTGTCAGTATTTAATACCAAATCAGAAAGGAACTCTGAAAACCCATCTAAAAATTTAGAGTAAAGATCTGGTGGATGATACAAAGTTACAAAAAGAAGAGCTTTTTTAGCTTGTCAATTTGAATGAGGGAAACTAAGGGTCAAATGGTTGGGTTAAAAGAGTTGTAATTATTAACTGCCATTGGAGTAATCAGTAAGTCACACTGAAAGATTGTTGCTACTCCTTCTCCTCACCCAGAACCTCTGGGTATGTGGAAATTTAAATAGCTTGAAGGAGTTGCCTCATTTATGCTGACATAATTCTCTTGCTGCAGCCAAATTTCTGTTCGGCAACATAAATCAATGTGATTTTCTCAAATCAAGTCATTAACTAGCAGACTTTTGGAGGAAAGAGATCTTATGTTAAGTAGACCACATTTAATTGTTTTAACTTATCCCCCAATTGGAGTTATTTTTATTAGATTATCATGATTTACTCCTTTGGGAATCTTTGCTAATTTATTAGATTTTGGTTGTGGGCAAGACACTGTCTGGATGGAGTAAAGAGTGGGTAACAGTAGAGAAGCTGCAGAGATGTGTGTTAAACTACAACTCTGCTTCCTGGTCTGCACCCTGGGGGGTCAGGGTTTTGGAGGACTAATAAATGTAGCCAGATTCCTAGAAAGAAGAGCTGCCCAATCCAAAGTGGGATGGATGCTGTCTCTCCGAATCAGACCAGGCTTTCCCGAAAAAGATTGCAAGTTATTATTATTATTATTATTATAATACACTTGACTAGACCAGACTATTCTATTCTACTAGACAATACTCTAATATTGTCTAGTAGAATACTTTGTATAGACTTTTAAGATGCAAAATGAAGCTTTCTAGAAAAAAATGTTGTCTCACATTCTTGATTTTATTTCATGCCATCAAGACCAGTAATAATAAGTTCTTTAGTGGAGAAAAAAATCGTGGTTCAACCAACCTCAATTCACAGAAAAACACTTAATATGCCTAAACCCATACTAAAGAAAGCGAGAGTAGTGAGAGGGAAACACTCATTTGTCCTTCTGTTTTGCTTAGATTTCAGTGGGAATTTACACCTTGATGTTACAGATAAATTAACATATTTTTTTCTTTGTGGGCTATGTTTCTATGTTGTTCTTCAGGTCCAAAATGCTAAACAGATGAACAGTGGGCTGAAACAGCTGTTGGAGTCTGGGATTGAGGAGTATAGAACGACTGAGGTAAACACATTCCTAACTTCCAAAAAAAAAAGCATATTTTTAAGTACACCAATCAAGTATACCATGATTATCAAATGTGAACACCGGTCATGGACTGAAGACCATTCATTACAACAAGCTATTGAAATCAAATTAAAAGTGCTGTATCTGCACCTTTAAAGGCACCAGCCACAAGAACATTGTTCTTATGTTGAACAAAAGTTCAACATAAGATGTTAAATTTTTTTGTCCTTTTTCATCCACATTATTTACTCAGAGAGATCACCAGAGTCCGCAGTGCCCACTATTGCTGAAATCGAGATGTTATCAGTTCTGTTATTGTTAAGCTATAGACACAGCCTATTGTATTTGTGGTTATAACTGGTGACTTAAATAATATATTCTGTCAATCACACAGGCAACAGTCAGGTGTCCCCCCCAAACAAAAATACCTTCCTCTACAGACTCCCAGATCTCTGTCGGTAAATCCCCTCTTACTTTCTTAGCCAGCATATAAACCCTGCAAAAGCATCTATTGTGCCCTGCCTATTGTTTTCCTTTTTCTTTAAATGTAGTTCCCATTATACTTACTATATGCACTCACTGTGACATGGAAAAAAACTTGGATTAGAGAGTAAAAAGTAGTACACAAACGCCATGACCCAAACTTAAAAAATTATGTCCTTTTAGGAAAGAAATTCAGTTTTATTTTTATCTGCTTAGAGCTAGTGCCTTTTATCAGGGCAACCTGTATAACTGTACAAAGATGTTAGCAGGGAGTTTAAGAAGCCCTTAAAAGTAGCTTTGATGCTATAGACTTGCACAGTGCAAGCTACACGGAAAGAACATTGATACAATGACTGAGTCTGTGACTAACCACAAAACTTCAATTAAGATAACGTTATGCCAACTAGAATACTACTGCTTCCCCAGAGACATGAAAGTTTATACCAAAAAAAACATCTTTGAAGTAGCCTATTTATTTGACCCTTTACAACTAAAACATAATTTCATGAGCAGACTGTCACCCCAGTAGACATGGAAAGAGGCTGCCAGTCTTCCCACTTTCTGGAGCTAAGGAAATACTGCAGGAGCTTTGAGGATCTATGGGCATGTAGCCTATTTTCCCTGAATGTACTTTGGATTGGAGGTTAAAGATGCCATCATAAGCCTTTTTGTCCAAACCCACCATCATTTAGACAAGCCAGACATCACTGTGAGGAATGGTATCTCTGATTTCTCCTAGTAATTTCACACTATTCAGTCTAATATGCTTTTTTTGACGCTCCAAAAGATTTAAAAGAAGGCCTCTACAGTCGGTTGGTTTAAAGACTACCTGACAAACAGACCACAGTTTGTGAGATGGAAGGGTCGACTGTCCAATTAAGTAGTCAGCAGCACAGGATCGCAAAAGGGAACGGTACGCTCACCATTCATTTTGGCTCTTTATACCTCTGACTTCAAGTACAGTAAAGCCCAACCATAATGCACCCCCTTTTCTTTTAACCACTGGTACTTAATTGCAAAGACTACCCCTGACCCACTAACCACACAATCTGAAATTGAAGCCACAAAGATAAGGGCTTTACAACCATTCCTAGGAAATGGGCCACTCATCGCTGCATAGTTGATGCTTTGGTACTTAAAGGACAGCTTATTTACATATGCACATTCATAAGATCCAACATAAGAAAAAAGACAGAGCTTTTTTTTTTTAAGAAAAAAAAAACAAAAAACCATTGAACTTGAAATAATAAAAAAAGGTTTAATTTGATCTTGGTTAACTATCCTTTTCCTTTATCACATGATTCGCCTTAAAAGAGATTATTAAACTGAGCTGACTATTTATAGTTTAAAAAATATGCTAAGTACAAAAGCATAGGACAGAATAACACAGTGCATTCCCATATTTTGAACACACATTCCATTACAGAGCAAGTAACTATCTTAACAGGTTTTTAGGTGCCTTTTAAAAAAGCAGCCCCAGAAGGAATATTTCATTCCCGCCTCCAGCGCAGACACAGACTGATGCCTTCTCTCCCCCGCTCCTCTGTCCCCAGCAGTGTGCCCCTGACCCTCTGCTGTTAACCTAGTGCCTAATCCCTGCTAGCAGTAGCCTCTCCTAGCTCTGTCTCAGTGGCTGGCTTCTTCTTTGTACTGCTACTACTCACAACTTCCGCTGGTCAATAGCTAGTCCTGGGCAGCTGTAGCATTTATCTTTTAGCCTCTCCCCAGCAGGCTGCTCCTGAGACTGGCAAACTGATTACCTCTCTCTCCGCTCTGCTGCCCCCTCCTTCCGTGGGATTCTCAGTTCTCCTGCTCTGTGAAGAAGGCCAGTGGCTGAAAGTTGGAGGCAAATTTGGATTTTGACTGGGAAGGGCCATTTTGAATGGCTGCTACTGTAGAAGGATGGTTTCATCTAGGAATGGGAATCGAAAACCGGTTCCTGTTCAGAACCGGTTCTGTGTGTTCCAATTCCATGGCACCGTTCGGCAGCTCGCTAAACGATTCTCTTAATGATTCCAGGCAGCAGCAGATCCTAGCGCTGGGCAGCAGGACTTACATCACGTTTTTTTACGCAAGTTACGCACACAGTATTCAGTAAGCAAGCACGACGTGACCAGGAGTAAATCTAGAAAAGCAAAACAAAAGCAATCGAAAGTTTAGCTTCATTTTAAGGAAGAGAAAGATGGCAAGAAGGCGCTTTGCAATCATTGCAAAGTGGCAATTACATCAGAGGAAATACATCCAACATGCAGAAACACCTGCTCACACAAGATGCCATACATTTTAACGAATGCCATGTTTTTGATGCTTCTGGACAGAAGCTGAAGTTACGACCGGCATGGAAGGCAACTCTGGTGGGAAGTAGCTAGTTTTATATCACTGGCTTTGCTTAATGTGGTTCCTAGTAAATCATTGACCATTACTAGAAATAAGCCAGTTTCCCACCTCTCTTTGGGGTTATTAAGGGAGTGTGCCTTTCTCGTTAATCCAGCCCTTTATTGCAGTTCAGGAAGCGAGAGAACGGTAATGTTCATTTACTTAAATCAGGGAGAGATTAGTTTATTTTCCGAAATTGTAGAGTAATGCTTTTTCATTAAACGGATGCCTTACCCATAAGAGTTAGATGACTGTGAAGAGAAGGGTAGCCCGGCTGGCTCAGAGGCTGGCAGCTCACGTTCACTGTCTTCTGTTTTCGCCGAGGCGGGCAGAAATAGAATATCACAGGCTAAGGTAGACGAATGTCACTGTGCACTTACCAAATTCATTGTTTCACAGAACCGATTAGAGAATCGATAAGGAATCGAATCGTTTTACAGAATAGAGGGAATCGGAATCGGGAAAATCTTATCAATTCCCAACCCTAGTTTCATCTCCCACCAAATGTACCAGGAAGTAAGCTAAAGGGAAAACTTCATTTGGGAGAGGAGAGCTCTGTTTAATTAAGTTTGAAGGTTACTAAAAAGTGGTCCAATAGGATAGGGTTGTGAGGATATAATATTATTTCTTTACAGTTAATGCCATATGTCAGCACAAGGTCAAAAACATACAGATTAGAATGTGTGGGACTGCTCACATTTTCAACAAAGCCAATCAAGTCTACGATAAAGGCTATCGTACACTTACCTTTAATGTTGGAATAAATGTTAAAGGTCCCCACTATAATGACCTTCTCACAAAATTAAACTAAATTAGACGTGAAGTCTGAAACCTAATCTGAAATTTGAGACTAATGGCTTGGTGGACAATAGTTATAGAAATCAGTTTTTTTGCCTTGCAATTTGGTAAGGGGAAGATAAGGGTTTGATCTTCAAAAGATTTGTATTCATTGGTTTTGGAGTTGTCAAAAAAGCAGACTAAATTGTTTTTACTCAACCTCTTGTCCAGAATTTTTGGGCATGTGAAAATTCAAACCGCTGAGGACAGTTGTCTCATTTGTGCCAAGATCATCCTCTTGCTGCAGACAGGTGTCTGTAAGATAACAGATCAATCTGATTATCACAAAACACAAATAGAGTCATTAACTAACACATTGGGGAAAGTAAATGCAGTGTACTTATATTAAGTAAGCGCATTTGTTTTAACATTTTTTTCCCAGTTAGAGTCATGATTTTATTTGAATTATGATGACTTACTCCTTAAGGATTCCTCTCTAATAATTTGATCTTGGCTGTGGGAAAGACACTGTTTTTAATGGTTACAGTAGAGAAGTTGCATAGACTTGGTCTGGATCTGGGATTTCAGGTTTGTTGTAATAATAAATTTGGTCAGATTCCTAGAAAGAAGAGCTGCATTATCCATTGATAAATGCTTTCTCTCTGAATCTTACCAGGTTTTCCACAAACAAATCTGCCAGGTATCAATGCAGCCTGGATCATTTCAGGACATTACTTTGACAACCTTTGTCATTGTTCTTCTGAAAAAAAAGCAAATAGACTCAAAAGGGTTTGAACTAAAACTTTCACATTTTGAATGACAATCAAAGATTTGGTTCATTTATTAATTTCAGAACTATTTTTGGTGTCTGCTTAGTCATCTTGGAACAGGTGCCGTTTTGTACTCAGCCTGGTTCTTGAATAGAACATTCTGTTTTATGATTTTGAATCCTGTCCTTTGCTTTTCTAGAATACCCAGAAGGTGAATGCCCGATGGACTACTGATGAGCAGCTTCTAGCTGTTCAAGGTAAGCTTTGTCTCGGTCCATACCAGCAGTTTGCATGGTTGCACTGAATGGCTTTAATCTTAGTAAATGTTATAGTGCTCTTTAAAATGTAGCTAAAGGTGGAGTATACAACAGTTTAATCTGTCTCTACATCTTTTTGGCGAGATTACGTTAGAGGTAACTAGACTTTTTCTCAGTTCCTCAGAGATACATGTGCTTGAAAGTTGAAACTGCAATCCTGCTGTACCCCTTTTTCCAGCCATCTGACCTGCTTAATACTTTAGGTGCAAGTTTATGGGGATGGCTGGCTTTCCTTTGTAGACCCATGCATTTATGTATTTGTTTGATTTCTCAGGTATAGAAGTCTGAGCAGTTCTTAGCCCCTTTTATATTGAAGACACTGGGAATTTAAGCCTTGGGATTTGTATTACCCAGTAATACGAGTCTCTTGGAATTTGTCAGCATGCTGTTACGGGCGGGCAATAAATCAAATTAAAATAAATAAAATCAAGATCATAATAAATTGGGCAGTTTTACCTAACGACACGATAAATGCATGATAAATGCTTGATAAATTACATTATATATTTCATTTAAATATTAAAGTCTTGTACCCTTTCAGGTTTAGACATTCAACAACGTCTCATTGAACAGGAGTTAAACTTTACCTCTCCTGCAAACATTTTTGCGCAAAGGTAATGAGGCCTGTTGCACATTTTGAACTCAACAGCGTGGTTGTGCTGTAGGCAGTGGAGGTTGGATGCCTTACTTTGGGTATTCCCAACAGTTTTTAGGCAAATTCTGTATTTTGTGTTCTTTTGCTCAACATCTATGGCGTGATTTTTGTGCCAGTGAACTGAGTAAGCAGTGAGAACAATTAGTGGGTAGGGTACCTGGAACACTCAGCCCTAAATAGCGAGTCTGAATTGTGCAGGCTCGCTGGAATTTGGCATAAGGGATAACAGCGGCTTGATGGGAGAGGACACCCGTGCATTTAAATATAAGTTCCACCGTTTAAGTTAAAGGGGAACACCATTTTTTTTTTTTGTTGGCCCCTTGATTTTACCCATATTAGTTTTGTGTCCTTTGGAGCTGTTCTGAAGATATTCGGTTTTGTTAAATCCAAGTAACATCTTCCTATGGGCAAGGACTTGAATGCACAAACTAAACTGTTCATAATTTATCATTTATGGTACGCCAGCATTCATAACATCACGACGACTCACACATTTTTATATGTATATTTTTTTTAAAACAAAGCGGCGTGTGTATGACGTCATCCGCTCGCGCAGGCTACCGTTCATTCATCCTGTCCACTGAACTGCTGCTAGTTTTCCTCACATGCCTGGAAGATGTCTAGTGCTGCTACCACAGATGATCTCGCTCTCCAAATGGAATTGAACGATTCAGATTAGCTAGAATGAATAGAAGGGGTAGAGCGTAGCCGCCTGTGGCTGCCTGTTACGATTCCAGTGCGCATGTGCGGATGTGATTCACACTCTGCTTTGTTTTTAAAACATAAAAATATAAAAAATATATGATTCGTCATTATGTTATGAATGCTGGCGTGCGGATGACATCATACATACTCCGCTTGACCCATACTTGACCCATATGAAAGACTAACTGCCTTTTCCTTAGTCATCCTCTGAATGAAGCAGGGAATTAGAGTTGAACACCCCCATGCTGAACCCTCAGAGAGCCTGTAGTGACCTGGTGTAAAGGACAATATTTTTAGACCAAATTAATTTTCACTGTGGTGGATTCTAAGATGCTCTTAATTACCAGACACTGACAGAAACTGCCAGTGCCTTGTGCTATGGTTATATGATGGCTTTTTCTTTACAGGACACAGTACCCAGCCACCTTTTTGAAATCGTGGGTATCAAACTGTATAGCACAGCTCCCCGTCTTTGTTCCAGTATCCTCTTGAATGCTATTGTGGTTAAATCCCGGAGCTGCAAGTAGAAGCCTCTTAGAAAAGAAAAGAATAATTAAAAAGTTAAATCATCTTACAAATGTGAAAACACATTTTTTTTCCTTTTATACTTTACAAAATTTGTTTAACTTATATCAGAGGCTGTTTAACTGTTTCGATGTCAAAATTTGAAAATTATAAATGTTTTTTGTAAAAAAATACCATTTGATCACAACTTACAATAAGAACTGATTTAAAGAAACAAATACTAAAAAAATAATGAACAGGGGGTATAATGAGGGTGTCTGCTGTTGTTTATTATCAACATTCTGTTAATCTTCTTTATTTCATATTAAAGTAAACAACAAATAAGCACAGAAAGACCCCAGTCGGCCTCGGCAGATGGCCGCTCACAGTAAGCCTGGTTCTGCTGGAGGTTCCTTCCTGTTAAAGGGGAGTTTTTCCTCTCCACTGTTGCTACAAGCATGCTTAGTGTGAGGGATTGCTGAAGAGTTTATAAGTCGATGCAATCAACTAGTTTTCCGTAGATAGAAAACTTTGAATCATTCTGACTGAATGATCTAGTTGAATTGTCTCTATAAAGTGCCTTGAGATGACATATGTTGTGAACTGGCACTATAAAAATAAACTGAATTGAACTGAACTGAAAGTGCTGAGACATAAAAACAATCAGCTGATCATACTGACGGTGTCACCATTAGACGGAGCTAAACTGGTTGGGAAAAAAAAGCAAAATGGAAAGCTGGAGAAAGACAAAAAAATAGTTTTTAAATAATACTTAAAAAATATTAATTAGCTCACTCATGAGTCCTTTTCAGTTGTCACCATTTCAACATTAAGTGTGTTAGCCATAAAAAAAAAGAAGAAAATGTTGGTTAAAATACAATGCTATGTGCTTAAGCAGTAGATAAAATATTCATATAACTTGTGTTTAGGCAAAGTACTTAACCAAAAACATGCATGTTTAATCATCAAATCAAGTTTAAATAAGTTATTTTAAAGAATAAATAAAAGATAAATTTAGTTTCCATTTGACTAAGCAAAATATGATACATTTGGTTTTCATTTGACTTAGCTTTTGTTTATATTTTCATTTTAAAGCAAAAGTAACAGAAATTTGATTAAAATGTTATCAGTAGGTTTAGGCGACATATGGAATATACTCTATATTTAGGCCCGAGCAGCTAAGCGCTGCGAGAGCCTATTGCTCCTGTATCGTTTATTCTTCTTATTATTATTTTTCTCCGCTTAAATGAAACTGATTTTTGGGGGCTTTAACATGTTCAAAAACTCACCAAACTTGGAAGTAAATTGTCCCCCTAGTGAAATTTACGTATGATAATGGAATTCAAAATGGGCGTCGCCAAATGCCTCTACAGTGCCCCCCTAACGTGAGTTGGGGAAAACCGTAAGTCACAGAGATTTGAGATTTGGCAGGTACATAGATCTCACCAAATCATGAAAAAAGTTACATTGTGGGTATGCTCTAAAACCTACAGGAAGTCGGCCATTTTGGCTCAAAGGCCGATTTTTGGCACTTTTTCAATTTTGTTGACGTCGAACTTTCGCGAACTCCTCCTAGGGACGGTGAGCCATCGGCTTCAAACTTGGCATGTATGCAGATAAGGCATGTGAGATCTAAACTTATCAAACTTTTTGAGTTTTCCAGCATTTTAAAGGGGTGTGGCCAGGCCTCGAAGTTGGCGTA
>NW_015151038.1:219678-221811 GCF_000732505.1 Cyprinodon variegatus
TGGTTACAATAGCAAAGCGCTTCTTTAAAGTCCGTCACTCTGATTTTTCAAAAGTTTGCGTTCTCGCCTAGTAGTTGGCCAAGTGGACAGATAATGCCAGGAAATAATTCAGCCCCTAGCCATGCTCGTTCCTAGGATAATGAAATTTGGCACACATCTGTATGAGCTCTCCACCTACAAAAAGTTTCATTGGAGCCATGGTCTAAACCTCTCATGAAGTCGGCCATTTTGAATCAAACAGCACCCTTATGAAAATAGAATCACTATGTTAAAATATTTCTAAAAAATCGGTCGTTGTCCCAAAAGAGCAAGGACTTTTGGAATACATTCCTTTAATTGCTACTTGTTTGATGGTATACACAACATAGCTCTTCTTAAAAGTCCGTCACTCTGATTTTTCAAAAGTTTGTGTTAACAGGAAATTGTTGTATTTCAAAAAGTGTTATAGCAATCGTAGCCAAATTTGGAACACTTATTTATCAATTGATTATAGTAAAGAAGTAAAGTTTGGCGTGGATCTATGCATGTTTGAGCATCTTATTGGGTATTCAACTGCCTAAGTATATGGCATTCAAGTTTAAAGATTTTTCTTTCTTTCAATTAATTAGTAAAAAATCTAAAAAAATTCTAGGGTATGCAGGATGGACACCTCAACATGTGTGATTTTTTTCGGGATTTTACTGCAAACTATGGATTTTTAATGATTTTTTATAGTTTTGAGTAGGGTGTAATACCGCTAACCGTGGATGTTGGGGGTGGTTTTTCTCCCTCTTTTGAATATATATTTTTGACCTACCAACTCGGATGGCTGCAGCGTCTGTCTGACAGATGAGATTCGTCCCAGATATTATCTTTTATCCCTATTTTAACCCTTCCTGACCAACGCTGTGGTTGTCTCCTGCTGGTCCAGAGGTGAAGCGGCTGCTGGCTGGGAAGGTGCAAAGGGGCGGCAGTCGCTTGGCTCCCGCGGTCACAATAGGCCGAGCTGCGCTGAGCTGCGAGGGCCGTCAATACCGCTCGCGGTTTTAATGTATCTTAGTTTTCCACGCACAATACTTAAAATCCCTCTATTGCAACCATCGAGTACAAATTGGCATGAAGACATTAAGTCATTTGCATCTATTTCACTGAGAGTTTTTTTTTTTCCAACACACATGATAAAGTCCTCTTCCAAACAGGATTATTTTTTGCTCAGCACACACACTACTATCTATACTTTTTTTCATTGCTTAATCAGATAGCGGGACTTTTCTGGCCAGTCATCCTGGATTTTCCTTTTTTTATTTTCCTTTATTATTTACCTCATTTGAGCTTTGGCTGAAGTGTGGCAAAACCTCAGTGTTACAAACACTGCTCAAATGTAACACACAAATAAAGCTGGTTTTTATGACTGTCCTTAAATGTTGCGCATACAAAAAAATTTGTTTTACAGGACGGGCTCTAATGTTGTACTCAAAATGTAATTTAGAAATTGTCCCCGAGTACAAAATGATCTATCGCATACAAAACAGCCTCTCCACGCGTACGAAACAATTCTACACCAAAAGTAGAATTGTTTCTGCCAAAAGTCTCGTGATAAATTAAGAATTGTCTTTCTGACTAACCAATAGAAGGAGTTGCCATCCAATAAAAACTAAATGTGAAAGTTGAGATATGTTTATGAAAGATGAGCGCTATTATTTTATTCTTTCAAAAACTTCAAAGCATGAAGCTGACAGCAGTGTCTACTCCTTTCTCTGAAAGCCAACTGCTCCTTGTTCATTTCAGCACATTCTTTAAAATGATATCTCATTGTTTCACAGTGTCTACATGTTCTGGTCTCATTGAAAACTTGCCAAATATAATCTTGTAAAAAATGGTAGGCTACATGCACATATTATAGGCCACACTCAGTAGGAATATTACTGTATCTTTTCTCTATGTTGTGCTATCCTTGATTTTTGATGAAAAAGTACAATACAAAGGTCTAACAAAACTAAACTTTCAGGAGTAAAATTACGAGGGGGAAATACTTACGGCAGGGACAGGCAACTTGTTTTAATCTGTTCCCCCTTGTAGCTTAATGCTGCGTTCACACCGGGGGCAGCTGGCGCGACAGAAGCAGCGAGTTTACATGCAAAGTCAATGGTTGAC
>NW_015151038.1:226528-228715 GCF_000732505.1 Cyprinodon variegatus
CCCTGATGTCCGTAGAAAGCTCTTTGGTCTTGCCCATAGTGGTGATGTTGGATGCTGGTTGTTTGGGTGTTGACAGGTGTCTTTTATACAGGTAAAGAGGTGAGGTAGGTGTATTTGACGTAGATAAATGGTTGGGATTGGGGCTGTGTCTTAAAGAAAGACTAACTGGCTTGTAGGATCCAGAATACTTGCTGTTTGGTAGGGGGTCAAATACTTGTTTTTCCTCATCAGATGGTTATCAATTTTTATAAATTCATATGATGTGAATTTCTGGAATTTTCTTTGGGATTCTGTCTCTCACTGTTAGAATGTACATATTATTAAAATTGTAGATTGTTGCATTCTTTGTTAGTGGGCAAACCTGCAAAATCAGCAAGGGGTCAAATACTTATTTCCCCCACTGTACATGAAAACCACCTTCCAGCCTCTGCGGTGAACCGCAAAGAAGCGACCGGGCCATAGGCTGCTGTTGAATAGGATTCCTACTGACAGCGAACCGCCGGTATATGGGGGTCTGAGCGGCTCCGACAGAAATAATATTGTAAGGCAGGGTGGTAATCTGAATGAACTGACTGCAATGATTAAGTTTTCAGGTGGATTTTCTCACTTAAAAACATATTAAAACTACTTTATTCCCACTGATCACAGCAAATATAGCTGCTAGGCAAAGAAAGGATTGGATAGCTCCACCCAACGTGCTTCAGACCCACTTTTTCATCACGCAGCTAGAGCAGCACAGCTGCTACAGCCACGCGTCAGAACTAAACTGGTACAAGCAGCAAAAAGGAAGCAGCAGACGTGATTTTGCTGCTCCTGCTGCGTCCGGTGTGAACGCAGCATTACACTTTGATACTATCGATGGAGTATAAGTAGTATTATTTAATCTGAAATGTATTCTGAGTTACCTGAAGATAACAATAAGGGCTTTCTGTATGGAAGTGAATCTCTTAAGTACCTGGAACCAAGCACCTGTAGTTGTTTGTGAAAGTGCACTTGTGCATGTAAAGTTTATCCAAAGGAAAAAATGCTCAATAGTGGTTGTGGAGAACCGAAGAGGTGCCCTCCCAGAGCACCAAGGCAAGCGCCAGGGGACCCAAAGCCCCAGGCGCCTAAAGGGATCCCAAGAGCAAAGGCGCCCAGAAGCGGCCAACCCAGGAAATCCAACCCCCACCAAGGGAGGAGGAGAGACGGCCCCGAGGAACACCCTCAACCACCGCAACGCTAGAGTCGCTGGTAGCTGCGAGGACGAGTCTTGGGCTCTGTTGGCAGCCACCCACCCTGAAGTGGATCCGGCCCTGGACCCCAGGGACTCGAGGCCCAAGCGGTGCCCCGCCCCCCAGTGCACCCCCCCAGTCGACAACCCAGAACCCTCAATGTCTAAATGCAAGAGGGGTTGGGGGGAGCCATCCTAGGTGAGGCCCACGTAATAAGCCCCCCTCCGGTGTCCTAGCCCCCTAGACAATACCCTACATAGATGCGTGTTTTGAAAATCTTGCAGATTATCACTGATGATGATGAATTCTTTCAGTGTCTCTATCACTCATCAATCCAATTAATCAATCAGAGTCCCGTATGGCCTCCTCCACAGCTTCTTTGGTCTCCATGCTGTCCGATGGCAGATAGATGCTGAATCCACCTGGTGGTTCTCATGGACTGTTCTCATCACAGTTCATCAATCCATTCCCCTGGGATCCTTCGACACACAGAGAGTGCAGTCAGTGTTCTTATCAGGATAAGCAGTGTCTTTAATGAGCAATTCTTTATTTACTCAAAATCTAAGTGCAGTCACAACCAGATATTCTTATCCAAAATTACTTTCCCTTTGTCCCTTAAATCACCATTAAATACACTACATTTAAATTAATTATCCATGGACTCTGTGTTTTTTTTTTTCCCAGCAGATTAAAAATCCCCAAAAACATTAAACATAACCTACCTTTCAATGCCTGACAGTTGAAAGTTATTTATAATCAGTGTTGGGAAAGTTCTCTTTCTACGTGAACTAGTTCAAAGTTCAGTTCACACATTTTAAAATGAACTAGTTCAGTTCATAGTTCATAATTCAAAATTTTGAACTAAGTTCACAGTTCCAAAAAATGAACTAGTACATAGTTCTTTTTTTTTTTCATATATTGCTCAATTACACCATGGCCTACTGTAGAACCACAGACAGCAATTATTTTATCA
>NW_015151038.1:230155-232660 GCF_000732505.1 Cyprinodon variegatus
ATAGAAAGTACAGATACTTGTGTGAAAATGTAATGAGTAGAAATCAGAAGTAGGAAGAAAAATAAGTAATGGAGTAAAGTATAGATACCTAATAAATGTAGTTAAGTAAAGTAACAAAGTATTTGTACTCTGAAGCTGACTTATCAGTCACCCCCCATTGACTGACTTATCAGTCACCCCCCATTTCATAAAAGGAAGATATATTGTGTTATCCAGTTTAGTCAGTGTCCTGCATAATTTAGACAGTAGTTTGGGGGGTTTTAACTCTAGGAACTCTAATATATTAGTTGGAATTTTTAAACAACTATTAATATGCTTACATTTTTTTCTAGTTATAATTTTAACTTGTTCATATTCTAAGAGTGTATTTTTGTTAATGCCATATTGCATATTTAATCTAGCAAATGTGATAAACTCAATTCCTTAAAATAAATGATCCAGATATGTAATACCTTTACTCTTCAAGTAATATTTCTCATATTATTGTTTTGTAGAATGTCAGGGTTATTCCAGATGGGTGTACGACTGCAGGGGATAAGTGATGACTTTGTCTTTTTAAGAAAATCCCACCATGCTGTCAGGGAAGAGCTGATGTTAATATTTTTAAAACATAAGTGCCATTTGATGTTACAGCTAATGAACAGGAAATCTTAAATTATGATATCATTGCATATCTTCTGTTCTGTGTCTATTTGCTAAGTAGTAGTTTTGGACATTAGGTAAATCTAGTCCACCTCTGTTTTTAGTTTTCTGTAGTGTCTTTTAGCTGATACGAGTGGGTATCTTTCCAAAGAAATTTAAAGATGGAAGAATCTAGAGATTTAAACCAGTCGGATGATGGTTTATTGGGGATCATTGAAAATAAGTAGTTAATTCTAGGTAAGACCATCATTTTTATTGAGGCTACCCTACCCATATGTAATGATCTCAGAACATAGGACACAGAATTCAAGGTGAGACAGGCAGTAGGAAAGTTTAAAGCATTTATTAAAACAAACAGGAGCGTGGGGCTGCTCTGATCTCTGCAGAGATAGGAGATACAGGTCAAGGAATGGATTGTCAGGCTGATCACAACGTGGAGTAAAGTCACTAGCCTGATTCAAAGTTCAGTCCGTTCTTGGAGAAGAGAGTTGAATCCTAACTGGAGGTCAATCCTCAGCTTGCAGCAGGCGCTGCCCCCAGAGTTCATAGAGAGAGAGAGAGCAGAGCAGGTGCCAGCCCAAACCGAGCAGCAACAGTGTGTTTGAGGGGAAAACCCAAAGCCGGAGTCAGAAGACAGGTCCAGGTTCAGAAGCCGGTAGAATCCAGGAATCAGTCCAGAACCGATCAAGCAAACAGAGCAGACAGGGGCAAGGCAAATCTCGGGATCCACGAGGCAGAAACAGGTCACAATTAGGAAAACAGAACAGACTTCAGAATGCTCAAATAACCTGGCGCTGATGGAAGGAAAGCACACAACATTAATACCAGAGGAACCTGGTGGAAATGATTAGCATTTAGCAGCCGCAGAACCAATTAGACAGGGGAGCAAGGAGCAAAGGAACAGAACCGAACCATCAGCGCCAAGATCATGACACCATAAGCGATTTCCATCTTTCTAGGTCCTCTTCTATCTTTTTTAAAAGCAGGATGTGGTTACGTTTTGGTAAATCAGCTAATTTAGATGATAAAATAATTCCAAAATATTTGATATTTCCTGATTGCAGTTGTAAACCTAGGGGATTCTGTAGAGAGCAATTAATTGTTATAGATGAGTATAAATTAAATTACAGGTTATTAATAATTCAATGGTGTGCTTAAGATCCAGAGTTTAGGGCTAACGTAATAGATAAATGAATTCAATCATGGATTTTGAATGGGATAACGACATACTATTCTCTTGCAGAAAAGGGACAACTTAAAAGCTTTGATAGGTTGAAGGAAGACCAGGCCGAACTGAATTTTCTAGGTTCATCCAGGTGGTAGTCGTATTGAACATATCAGAAAGGGCGTCAACTCCAGAATTTATAAAGGCCTATTGTCTACTGTACAAAGTCCCCCAATACAGATTATGTTAGGAAAAAGTGGGAGAGGGAGGGTAACCTGATAATAACTGAGGAGGATTGGCTTGGCATTTCCCAATCCCAGTGGAAATGCACCAGCTCTCATTCATGGCGAGTTTGGTCGGAAGGCTTTGATCCGTTTCTTTATTTCACCAAAACAAAAGACACATTTTACTTGCGGGGAAGCGGGAGGCAATGTGGAGACCAGGAGGTCAATCATTGGCATAACTTTTGCGAATGCCCAGTGGTTAGATCCTTCTGGGCAGAGTTTCGTAAGGTACTAAGGATGCACTTTCCATTTTTCAACATTATTTTTAGGAAATTTTGATTTACAGGTCAGGAAAGCTAATGAATATCTAATATCTATGCTAACTATGTGGGGGCAGTGATAGCCATGCTAACTGTGTAGGGGCAGTGATAGCCATGCTAACTGTGTAGGGGTAGTGATATCCATGCTAACTAT
>NW_015151038.1:233378-234521 GCF_000732505.1 Cyprinodon variegatus
CCGCCCCTGTTTTCAGGCTTATGTTAACTGTAATGACTTATCTTGGACAGGCTGCTATGTAAACAGGCCTTTAGTCCTTCGTTTAGCTATGCTGCGGTTGTTTACACTACACCTTTTCCAACTAAAATGGCGTCTTAGCAACAAAAGTCACGTGACTGGCGGAGACCGATAGACTATTAATTAGCCTATGTATGCTTCCAAAAAAGTAAAAAAAATAAAAACAACCCACTGGACTTTGTTTTTTAAGTTTGAAGACAAATCTCTTCCGAACCAGGAAGCTTTTTGCAAAAATATCAGAATTATCGTTGAGTTAGTTTTATAGAGTAGCCCAACAGTTTGTCTTGTCTTAGAAAACATCCAAATTGAATTGCTTGATTTTTGTTGTTTAGATATAAATAGATATGTAAAAATGAATGAAAGCATCACTGTCCCCTTTTCCTGTTATAATTTTCATGAAATGCATTTATTTTTATTTACAAGCTGGAAATGTCCCCAGATTGGAGTTCAGAAATCTGATCACCTTATCACACAGAGATCAGTAAGATCTTCAGTATTCCAAAAAAGTAAAGAAGAAAAACATTATTCTGTCTACTTTGGCAATTTTGGCTTTTTTCCTTCAATTTACCCCTTGCTAACATTTAAATTCATAGGAGTCTTTTCAGAAAAAAAGACACAGATTAACTACATAATTGACTAATAATGCCATGGCAATCCAGACCTACATTTCATTATATTAACCAAAATGTTGACATATTTAAAGACTTAGAAACGAAAACAATGAGAAATATTCAAAAATCTATGCTCCCTTTCACCTGGCAACAAAACAGTATGCAATGAAATATTTTATTTGGATATAATTTATGAATTCCTTTTGGTAAAATTGAAAGGTTTAGCATCACCTCTTGTGAGCTGGAAAAAATTTAATTAAAATAATTAGACAAAAGAATTCTTTATGCTATTTTTACCCCATCATCAGAAACATATAGTTTATTACCGATAGCAAGAACAACCATACTGCTGAAAGCAAACCATCAGTGTGACCATCACTCTGAGCTAATCAGTGCAATTGTATGCACTAATTTTTTTTTTCAGGGTAATATAAACATATTGATTATATATATCTATCTATATATATATATATAT
>NW_015151038.1:235308-244423 GCF_000732505.1 Cyprinodon variegatus
TATATATATATATATATATATATATATATATATATATATATGCCTCTCGGAGATCCCATGCCACACCCATGTTTCTTTCTTTAAAAGTTTTCCTTTCTTCAAATATGTGGTTGGAAAAAAGAGATCTATCAGTTTCTTTAATCATCAAACTAGCTTTTAACACACTGCCTAACCTGGAGGTGCTGGGTCAGTTATTTGGAACTGTGTAGAAAAGGCCCACAAAACACCAGTCTGGGTCATGGAGGAGTCATATTAATTCTTGTGTTTATTTTTTACACATATCACGTTTTTAACTACATCAGTTTTACAGGCATTTCCACCTTATATTTGTAAGGATAGGAGAAGTTTTAAATGTAATTTTTTTGGTTGTTAAGCCAGAGAAATCATATTACCCTGTGTTGATGATCATTTTGGCAAATTGTTCCATCTTTTTAGGAGTCAGGAAGTACGGCAAAAACTTTCAGGCCATTGCTGATGTCATAGGTAACAAAACGGTGGGACAGGTGAAAAACTTCTTTGTGAACTACCGTCGTCGGTTCAACCTGGAGGAGGTACTGCTGGAGTGGGAGGCAGAGCAAGGAACTCGGCCTCAAAATGGAGAAACCACTTCAAGTGAAGAGGGAAAGAACAGTTCAACCACCCCTTCAACGAAGAGCACTGATGAGGAGGATGAAGAGGTGAGACCTTTGCATGTTCAGATTAGAGCCCTGTATTTCCCTATGTATTTTATAGTTTTTTGTGCATACTATCAAACCCAACAAACTTCACAATAATGATTCAAGCTATTTAAATCTTTTATAAGTTCCCTTAGATTCATTAATATCCTTTCAGGATCTTATATAGCCTCAAACTTGGAATTGTTTTATATAGGTTGTTGCTCTGCCTTATCTTATCTACAGGGTCAGGTTACTTCTTCAGGTGCGTCTCCTGCCACTGCCTCCTCTTGTTCTTCCATTCAAAATCCTGTGACCTCCAATGCTCCGTCCTCCTCTCTCCACCAGCCCCCACCACTCCTGAGGCCCTCTCTGCCAGCCACACCTTCACTACATCGCCAGCCACCGCCGCTCCAACAACAGGCTCGCTTTCTGCAACCTCGAACCACCCTACAGCAACCCCCACCTCTTATCCGTCCCTCCAACGCCATGCCACCACGCCTCAACCCTCGCCCTACTCCTGTAAACCTTGGCAATAACACTGTGGATCCAGCCCAGAGCTCCAACCAGCAGCCGTGCGGCCTGTCAGACACAGCTTCATCCTCTTCTCTCCAATAACTTCAGATGTCTTAGAGTCAACTTCTCAGTGAGTGGAGGTGTACAACATCAATCTTAATAGCACTGACATTTTAATTGTACCAAAATACTGTATTACAAAAAAGTTAAAAAACATCATTCAGACATTGTTGTTTTATTTCCAATATTGGAATCTGAAGTGAAATGTCTTTTCCACTGATCTTGAATGCAGCCTCTGTTTGATTATTGTGACATGGTTTGATTCAATTCAATTAAGTTTACTCATATACCGGTAGTCACAACACAGCCTTCACACAAAGACAATTCTGCTATAAAGTGACAGATCATACAGTCAGATTGGTAAAAAGTTTTCTGGCCAATGAAAACCAGCTGAACGCCTTGAGTCATTGACTTGCAGGACAGACTGGATATGCATGTGGCAACAGTAGATATCTGTTTTGATTTTGTTGCTGATTACACTGCCATCCCACAAACTAAGCAAGCATGTAGTGACAGCAGAGTGGAAAAATTCCCTCCTGCAATACCAGGCTCCTTCTGTTCAAGGAGACAAAAGCAGACATACAAAAGAATAGTAGAAGCACTGATACAGAAATACTGAACATGTTAAAAAAAGGTTATGGTAAATTAGCTCCATAAGGGGCTCTGTCTAGGAGTTTGAGCTCGGAGGCAGTTTTAATGTCAAAGGGATGAAAGAGAACACATACTTTTAGCCAGAGTTAAAGCTGAGCACATAGCTATGTCTAAGATTTAAAAAAGAGCTAAACAGTGAAAAACAGGCCCAACTCTATCTTTAATCAAAGGTGTTGACTGCAGCAGCCAAGCTGATATTTACCTCCAGGACGACATCACTGCCAAAAAGGATCAGACGAGATAAAGCTACTTTGACTAGAAAAACAGATAGCATAAAGTTACAGGTTAAACTACTAAATACTAGTGCTAGATACTGCAGAATAGGGGATAAAGATTCAATTAAACGATTGAAAAGGGGTCCCTATGTCCTCCAATAGTCTAAGCCTATAGCAGCATAATTATGGAGATAGCTCTGGATAACCTGCGCCACTATAAATATAAACTTCAATCAAAAAGAAAGGTATTAAGCTTTGCCTTAAAAGTAGAAAGGGTGTTTGCCTCATTGATTAAAACTGGTAGTTCATTCCAAAGGACAGGAGCCAGATAACTAAAACCCTTGCTACCGTTCTACTAGTAAACCCACAATGATTTGTTTGAAACATATAGAACAATCAAATCTCTAATATAAGATGGAGCTTGGTTATGTACATGTACTTCTTTGAAACACTATGTGGGAGGGATCTGAATTTTTTATTTATGAATCAGGAAAAAGCCCAAGCATACATAGACCTATGGAAACTTATTGCAATCTAATAATTACGATCTCATAATTACAAGATAAGATCTCGTAACTACGAGATCAGTATCTGGTAATTAAGAGATCTTATCATAATAATGAGGAGATATCTCCTAATTAAAAGATCTTATCTATATATTTGGTTATTATTACTTAAGCCAGTAATGTAACATCTCTCAGAAAAGGGGTCTTCATGATTAATTCTTAAAAATATCTGCATCTGTTCCACTGAAAAGTTCTCTGTACCCAGGTCTGACCTGATTTGCATCGGAGTTGCGCTTCTGATTTCCACTTTATCATTAAAGTACCCAGGTATAACCCTTTGAATACTACCTGTGGTACTGCAGCCATATGACCATATGCCAAAATCCTTTAACAGCTCCATTAATACAGATTCTGTATGGTTTTAGTTTTTCGTATGAATCAACATGCCACATGAAGTTGGGACCTGGGTTTCTGTAGAGACGTCGTCTTAGACAATATTGAAGCCTCAGCTGTACTACTTGACGAAGGATTTTTGACCAGGTATCGAACAGTTCCTTTGAACACCACTAAGCCAGCTTGAATGCATTTCAGATGCATTAATCTATAGCCATGAAGCATCCCATACTGGTTTAAATGCTCCTGCAGGAACAGTTTGACTTCGAGCAACTCAGAGTAGAGTGTGCTTTTTCGCCTAGAAAATCCTAGGTTAAGGTATATGCGCAATAGTGACAAACTAAAGCTAATTCCATCCACATCGAGGAAACTCAGTATTTCCCAGCAAAACCTAAAAGAAAATAAAAGCATATTAAATCCGACAATCCACATATTGTTCACGTTTCACGTAGCTTAGCTCAGCAATGCCATGACTGTCCTTCCTGATCTCCTAAATATGACATATTATGTCATATTTATGACATCTTGTTTCATAATTATGAGATAAGAGCTCATAACATTCAGGTCAGGATCTCATAATTAGGATATCAGAAACTCGTAATTATGAGATATTATCTCATAATTATTACATTTTATCTTGTAATTTTGAGAAAAGATCTCAGAATTACAAGATACTGATCCCGTAATTATGAGATAAGCTGTCAGATGTTTTTTTCTTTGGTGAATGCAGTATGCTTATGTATAGACCAGTATTCATTCATCTCTATAGCTTGATAAGGAAATAACATCCTTATGTAACATCCACATAAGCCATGTAAAGAACATATAAAATGACCGATGGTAGGTGCTTTAGCCTTTCATTCTCAAACAAATCTGAAGTGCGTTTGCCTTAAGGTGTACACAGTGTTGCATACAAAATGGGCTCAATCATACAGTTGGAACTGGTCTTATCACCAATTACTGGCCAGTAATTTCCTCCGATGCATTTTTCCTATGTCTGTTTGGTGGTTTCATAAATATCTATGTTGACAAGAGCAATCAATCCAAATTTCTTATTTTATTAGAGGAGTCAACTTCATCCTATTTACGTTTTCCTGTTTGCAGAAAAGCTAACAAGCTTAAATGGAAATCTTGATAGATCCTGAAGATTATGATGAAGTGACGTGTCGTGAAAATGGTCAAACAAGTAGTAACATTGTTTAAGATTAAAGTTAAATAATTTTAGACTAGGTATTTATCAGATAAAACCTCTGAATGAAGGAATATATACTTCCTTCATACCAGACCTTCCCTTAACCTTGAGTTTTTTGTACATACTGTTGTATTGTTATAACCATTGGACACTGATATAAGATTTTGGCAGAAGTATAAAATGTTTTTTGTGTATGTGATTTTTTGTCTGTTAATTATTTATAATTTCTTTCTCTATTAAGGATCCTACTGAACAGTGGGTTAATCCCACTCTTAACTGTGTATTACATACTTGCTCATATGATTCGCAAATGAAATAAACATAAATCCCCCTGATGGAATTTATTTAGAACAATATCTCCAACATTTTGATTAATTTCTTTTATAAGTAGCATAATAAACATGTCTTATCTTTGTTTTGTAATTTGCTGACAAAGGATAGAAGAAGGTGGCTTGTGGTTAAAAAGTTAAGCTAACTACGCAGCCTTCTAAAATAGTTACAAGTACCTTTTTCAAACTCCTCAAACTGTCACTATTGGTCCTTAAGGAGGATCCTAAACCCCACATTGTTCTCTGGCCACTGCAAGCTGCCCATTGCTCCCTAAGGGATGAGTTAAATGTAGCAGAATAACATTTCTTTTATGTATATTTCCACCCTGTAGAGGATTGATTATTGAACATTAACTTTTAGCAAGATAGAATCAGTAGGATTCTATCAGTCCAAATAGACCTTTGCTACAGTCTGCTAAATCCATCAGTTACTGTACCAATCTTGAAAATGCTTAAGGTTAACTGAAATCCTGTGGATCTGTTTTTTTTTTTTTATAAAAAAAAAAGTAAAGTCAAACATTTTTTTTATGTAAGCAAAATGTTATTGTTGCTCTCTTTTATTTTTTTTTTTATCATCCTCTCTTTTGTATGTATATACAAAGAAACTGGGAACCAATTTCTGTTTTGGACTTCATGTAATGTTATTATGGAAAAAATGCTTGTAATTAATTTTGTTTTTACACGTGTCACATATCACGTCTATATTTACTGGAATCATATAGAAGGTAATTTTTTTCATTATAAGTTTGACCTTTGCTGTAAAGCCACAAAATTTCCTCTTTCTGGAGTTGGAATTAATAGTTATCAATAAATATTTTGTATAAAGTTGTTTAATTCTTCATAAGATAGGTTTGCTTATTATGTTGAGGATCTTTCAGGTTGAACGGAGGCCACTTTGGCCTTCTTACCTTAAAGAGGAATGCCGTTTTTTTTTACATTGGGCCCTTGATTTTACATTATTACATCATGTTCTACTCACCCATATTAGTTTTGTGCCATTTGGAGCTGTTCTGAAGATATTCCGTTAGGTTATATCCAAGTAACGTTTTCCTATGGGCAACAAGTTGAAGGCACAAACTAAACTCAGATTAGCTCGCCGAATGAATAGAAGGTGTAGAGCGTAGCCGGCTGTGGCCCGGGCTGCCTGTTACTTTTTTTTTATTTTTTATTATTAATAAACTTTATTGAACAAATGTACAAAACAAACAGGTTTTGTATTAAGGGACAGCACATCAGAGGGGGAGATATAAAGACTTGCACAAGAGTTACACAATAATTGAACTAGACAAGAAAAAAAACATTAAAAGGAAAAATAATTTGAAACAGTCAATAAAGTCAATAAAATACAAATGACAAGTGTTAAATAATAATAAAAAAAAAGTTGTTAAATATAAGGAAGTGTTTTCTATAGTTATCAAGAAACATGTTCTTTTTATTTTTAATCAGTTTGAGGGATGCAATCAGAGAGTTCAACTCTAAGAGAAAGTGAGTAATGTTAGGAATCGAGTTTGCACATTTTTGTTTGTAAATGAAAAATTTTGCATATATGATAATAAAATGAAGCATATGTTCAAAGTCACGATGTTCAGAGTTATAGTAATAGCAGATAACATCTTTGAGAGTTAGTGTGCATACAATTTTAGTTGAATGGAAAAAAAAAAAGATTCAATGTCACTCCAAAATTTTTGGGATTCATCACAACTAAAAAATAAATGCAAAGTCGTTTCTGAAGTTCTTTTACAAAACGTACATGAGTCACTTATGTCCATAAATCTAGCAATAATACAGTTTACAGGGTATATATTATGTAAGATTTTAAAATGTATATCTTTGGCTTTGTTAGAAATAGAGTATTTATGAGGTAAGAGCCAGGCTCTTCTCCAGTTTATGCTATCAGTATGGGTACGCCAATAAAATTTACCTCTAGGTGTGATAAAGTTTTTTCTTTGAAAGCACTGGCGTATGTGTCTATTGTTACATCTTCTGTCTGTTAGGTTAATTCCTTCCAATATGAGAGTGGGTAGAGTTTTCGTAAATTTACAGTAACTCAAGTGACTTTTTACAAGTTGAAATATCTTTTTAGGGATAGCATTAATTATCTTGTTAAATTCTCTGAAGGGAACAGGAAAACTATAGAAGGACATGAAGCACTCATAAGAAAGCATATTGCCAGTACAGTCAAAGATTAAGGATGTGATTGATATCTCTTTTAAACCAATTTATGAAGAATAAGGACTTGTTTTTAATCAAAACATCACAATTATTCAAGATGATAGATTTGTGAGGTGAAAAGTTGTGGACAAAAGCCAGCTTCCAAGCTAGAAGGGCTTGCTGGTGAAATTTGGACAATTTGATGGGTAATTTGTTAGGTAAAAACTTACATTTCAGAAGGAAAGACAGGCCTCCTATCTTATTAAAAATATGACTTGGGATGAAGAACCAGATTGATTCAGGGTTTATAAGACATTTTTTAACCAGTTGACCTTAAAAGTGTTGATGTTTGATAGTACACCTTTTTTAAGTTTGTGTGATTTGTTTTTTCAAATGAAGTTTAGAAACATTTTGTTAACTTCTGTAGCTGTCAAATCGTTAACAAAAAGAGATAAGGAAGGATATACGAAGCGAGAGAGGCCTTCTGCCTTAGATAGAAGAACTCTGCCAAGGACAGACAAGTCTCTTTGAAGCCAAGAATTACAAATGGATTTAGTTTTTATCATTCTGTTTGAGAAGTTTAAATGCTGTCTGGCAGTAAGATTTTTAGTAATGAATATGCCTAAATATTTTACTGTTTCCTTAACTGGGATATCATAAATCAAAACATCATTGCAGTTATGTAGAGGTAGAATTTCACATTTGGTTAGATTCATTGGAGAATTGGTCAACCAGATTAATGGAGTTGGGTAAATGGTATTTATCTTTAAAAAAAAAAGTTGTATCATCAGCAAGTTGTGAGATTTTTAATTCTCTACCGAAAATAGAAATGCCCTCAAATTTCTTATCATTAACTATGTGAATTGACAATAATTCAACAACTAAAATAATTAAAAAGGGTGAAATGGGGCAGCCTTGAGGAACACCTCTGTTAATTTGGAATCTTTTAGATGTATTCATATTAATTATCACAGAGCTGTTAATATCTCTGTAAAACATACAAACAATGTCAATAAATAATCGTCCAAATCCAAATGCTTCAAGGGAGTGAAAAAGAAAATTATGCTCAATTGTATCAAAGGCTTTATAGAAGTCTAGAAACAATATAAGTGCATCAGAATTAATTTCGTGTGGATAGTCAATTAAGTCCAAAATCAATCTAATGTTATTGTGATGGCTGCAACTACAGCCACCCAAATGTGGTAACATTCAATCACAACACCCACTAAGAAAGCAAGTCTCATTTCATTTATATTGGGATTTCTTTACATTTAGGATTTAATTTACAGAATTTTTGTAAATCATAACACTGTATTCTAGAATAAGTGTGCACATTTTAGTTTACACTGTTATGTTCTGCTTGATTTAATCTTTGTTTGTTTTTTTGAGTCACCTCAGTGCTGGCTGCTCCAGTCCTTCAGGAGAACAGAGATGGAGAAGGGGTGGAGCCAGCCCATTGAAGCTGCAAATTGGTTTACACCACTTCTCATCAGCAAGAGGGGGGGAATGGGATTTTCCTCTGTTAATTTCAGTTAGGTTTTTGTGTTTCCCCCTTTGTATCTTCTATGTGGCCTGATCAGCCAGTATTTAAGTTTTCCCTTTGTCTCATGTAGCAGGTCTGTTTTTTTCAGTAGTTTTTTTTTGTTAGCCTGAGTTAAATTCTGTTACTTTGACCTCTTTTATGTGCCCAACTTTGTAATTTGTCCTTTTTTGACCCAGTTTTTTTGTTTTGGGTTCAATAAAAAGAAGACTTTTTTTGGATCTGAACCTGTGCCTGATCTTCCTTTGACTGCTCAGACCATCACAACAATCCAGCCCTTTCTTTAGTCTATTGGCATATGTTAAGGTTTAAATTTTGTAATCTATTGTTAAAAGAGTTATAGGGCCCCAATTTTCAATTATTAGGGGTCTTTCCCAGGTTTAGGGATGAGAGATATGATACCTTGCTTCATTGTAGGGGACATCTCTCCATGATTAATGCATTCCTAATCATGTACATATGAAATAATGGGACTTGGATGATTTCCCAAAAATTATTGTAAAATTCTACAAATAAGCCATCAATGCCTGGCGATTTGCCCTCTTTCATTGAAAACAGAGCATTTTGGATTTCTACAATTGTGAGATCAGAATCACAGACAGATTTAAAGTCACTCTCAATAGAGGGTACATGAAGATGAATATTTAGCAAAAAGTTATCACATTTCTCTGCATTGAAATTAGATTGATAGAGCTTTCCATAAAAATCAGAGATTAATTTATTGATTAAACTTGAATTTTTAGATAGCGATTAAGAGCTGTTAAAGGGATAGTTCGGTATTTTTGACATGAATCTGTATGGCATCCCCATCACCAGTGGCATGCAATCACACTGACTTACCCCTGAAAGCACCCTGTGAGCAGAGTTATCGTCCAGTTTTGGTCAAGCCGAAAGTAGTCCGGCAGGTTT
>NW_015151038.1:244522-246960 GCF_000732505.1 Cyprinodon variegatus
AGCTCAACAACAGCCAGATGCATGTCTCCCTCCGCCTAGCTCCTAGCTATCCCTTTAAGGATTTTCTTTTAGCATTTCTTTTCTCCAGAGCAAAAAAAAAACTAGTATTCTTTTCACCCTCCTCTAGCCACTTGGCTCTAGATCTAATGAAGGAACCCTTTTCCAAATCTAAGTAAAATTAATCTAGTTTCAATTGGATATTTTTTATTTCAAGTTCTTCCTCTGAGGTGAGTTGTTTTTTTTGTCATCAAGCAGTCAAGCTTGTGTATTAAGTCAGTCTCTAGCTTGAGCTTTTCATTCTTTAATTCTTTACTTTTAATAGCAGCAAACCTGGCTTTATATTTGAATAATTCCCATTTCTTCCTGTATTGTTCATTTATTCCATTATTGAACATTTCTTTTACGAGGTTTTGGATTGTGTTATTGAACAATGTGTCTTTTAAAAGAGAATTGTTGAATTTCCAGTAACCTCTTATACCGGAGGTCCTCTGGATTGTAGCCAATTTCAAATCAATCAGTTTATGATCAGAAAAAGGGGCGTTAAGATGGTTAATATCCTTTACATATTGTAGGGAAGAGGATGATATCAAAAATAAATCAATAGTTGATTTTAGGGATTGATTATTATTACACCACGTATATCCTTCACTAGAGGGGTTAAAAAAACGCCAAACATCAGTCAAGGAAAGGCTAGAACATAGTGAAGAGATAAGATTATTTTGTACATTAATATTCTGTTTGGGTGGGTATCTATCAATTGATTCGTTCGGACATACAGTACATTAAAGTCACCGCATAAATTTATAGTTGAGCTTTGGTATTTATTCAGTAACTCTTTCAATTTTAGTATTATTTGGTTCAGTAATATCTTGTTTAAAACATGTGAATTAAATCCATATAAATTGCAAACAATAAAGGTGGCATTGTCTTGTTTAATTATTAATGTTATACATCTACCATTTTCAGAAGGCACTGTTTCTAAAATGTCCCCTTTAATTTTATGTAATAGTATTAATACTCCTGCTGAGTGATTAGTCCCATGACTGAAGTAAACTGTATTACCCCATTGTGACTTCCAGAATTTTGTATCCAGTTCACAGGAGTGAGTTTCTTGGAGTAGTATTAAATCTGATTCCATTCTTTTGCAGAACAAAAAGATTGCTTTTCTTTTACTTATGTCCCTAATACCTCTGACATTCAAAGATGTGATATTCAAGGAGTTAAACATAACACCCAAGGAACAAAAAAAAGAAAAAAAGAAAAAGAAATAAGTATAATAGATTTATGAACAACCTACTGTTAAGTAAAACAGGGAAAGTGGAGAAAACAGAAATATATAGTTTGATGTAGTAAAGAAAACCACCAAGAGAGAGGTGGTGATTAACAACCGTTTATATTGGTTGACACATTGCAGAGCATTTTTTTTCCCCTTAACTTTTCTGTTACCTTTAACTTTTGAACACCTTTAACTTTTGAATAGGAGTTTCAACAGATTGTAACAAAAAGTAATTTTTAGCTTTAACTTAACATTATATAAAAAGTGGAAAAACAACAAAGTTAGAAACTTGTATCCTGTAATGAAATATAAAGATGCAGCACTAAGTTCTTCCTGAACAAAATACACCGAGTAACACCATAATACCAGAAATTACTGAGACCAAATGGTGATTATAAACTATATTTGGGTGTTAACATTATGGCATAAAACTTAGCATTAGTGTGTACTTAAGTTACCTCTGGACAGTCAATTTTTTTCCCATTAATAAAGACAAACGGGCCGTGGAAGGAGGCTTCTTCCCCTCTTCTCTTGCTTTCTTCACCAGGGGCCAAAGTTTCTCTCTTGCTTCCTTATCTTCTGGAGAAAGCACCTCCGTGATCCTCAGTCTGTTGTCGAGAAGAAACCTTGAGTCTTTCGCTTCTCTCCAGACAGCATCCCGAATACGTCTCAGTGCGAAGAGGATGATTGTAGACCTGTTCGATCCATCCTGACACTGTTTCCCTTTTTTCTAGCTTTAAAGAAACACTACAGAAAATTGCATCTGTTGTCACAGGTAGTTTTCCTCTACTTTAGGAATGCAAAGATCCAGGGACAGGGCAGGGGGTCAGTGGGAATCCTACTGCTGCCACCTGGCCCTGGTTTGTCCTCATGGAGGAGGTATAAGGACAGAGGCCCTCTGTTGCCCCACCTGTCCTAATTGCCTCCATCCCTGAGGACACACCAGGGCCAGGTGCTGCAGAGGCTGCGCAGCATCAGGGCGATGACGAGGAAGAGAGTGAGGATGAGAGGCCAGGAGAGAGGAGGGAAAGCAGGACGAGAAGAAGGAGGAGTGACGAGTTGCTTGAATTGATGAGGGAGGATATGAGATTGCAGAGGGAGGCGGAGGAGAGAAGAGAAAGAGAGAGCCGGGAAAGGATGGACAGACTGTTTACTTTATTGG
>NW_015151038.1:247719-249974 GCF_000732505.1 Cyprinodon variegatus
GTCCTGCTCTTCATCCTCTGGGGCTGTGATGTCACCAGCTCCAAGGCAGAAGTTGTAGAGGACAGCACATGCCGTTATGACCTGTAGAAAAAAGTAGACAAAAATATTTATTTTTATTCAGTCATCTATCTTTTTTTCATTATCTTTATTACATGATTTATTAGAAATGAAATTTTACTTCATCTAGATCCACTATTTAACTTTTTTTTCCGTTTTTATTTTTAGAATTTTTTTCCTGTATTGTTTTTTATATATATAATATCAAATAAAATCAGGCAGTGAGGGGATAACAATTTAGACAAAAAATGATTTATTTCTCAACAGTTTGGCTTCTCAACACAACATTAGTGATGGTGAAAGTAGTGATTTAAGTCAGTTATTTACAGGGTTTGTACACATTTAACTATTCAATTCAAATTACTAAAGTTACAAACAAATAAATTACAAACTTACAAATAAATATAAAATCTGATATTTAAACATATTCATCAATCTGCTGACAAGCGTTTATTTAATAACTGGTATATTCTGATCATTAGCAGGCCCATGTGGGTTAGAATACTAGCAGGTAGATCTTACCTCTCCACTGCACTCTGCCAGCCTGAGAAAAATCCGTCGCCGGTTTTGCTGCCGCCGAAGCCGTCAAAGCTGACTCTATTCCTCCAATAACAAGTAAATAAAAAAAATAAAACAAAAATTTCCATATCCACAATTTTTTTGTTTTGTTGCTTTTTTCCGTGTTTATCGAGCTGTCGGATTTTGTGTGGCGCTGTTTTTGGGGTAGACGTGATGACGTCGTGTTGCAATCAGGAAGTGCTCCAAAGGCTAGACCGTCCCATTTACCAACGGCTGAGGATCCTCCGGAGCACCCTCCCAAGACTGGGTCCTCCGGAGGCTAGGTAGGCTGGGTCCTCCTTAATACGCAGCCTGCAAGTAGAGACGCAGCTACTATCTGAAACAGACAAACCCTTAATGATACATGGAAATGTGGCCTCTTTTTGTCCTTTTAGAGTTAATTTTGTGTTGTTTATTTTTCTGATTTAGAATTGCTTGTTATTCACTTTTATTGTTGTTCTTGTTAGCTTGGGTTGTTGTGTTGCATGCTTTTCTGATTTTGTTTTGGTTTTGAATGGGGACGTTACCACTCATACCAGGAGACGCTCACTGCAGAGGCACAGGTGTTCACCATCAGCTAAGCAGCGTGCAGACTGGGAAGCCAGTAATAAAAAGATAGCTTGCAGTGGAAGGGATTTGAAGCCGGACAGATCACAGGTGTAATTGTGGCAGAGCGGCGGGACTGGGGGACTGGTTGCCATAGAGATTCATCCAACTGGTCGCTGTCGAGGAACGGACAGGTGTTGGAGTGGACGATTGCTGCTGTGACTCACCCGTGACCGTGGAGGATCGGCCGGCTGGCAACAGAAAGGAACGCGTGCTGGAGAGGACCGCACCCCTCCTTGGGCCAGCTAAGACTTCATCCTTCCTGAAACAGACTTATCCATAGACTCTGCCACTCATTACTGTACTGCATTTTCTTTTGTTAGTGAATTTATTTTGTTAGATAAATTATTGTTAACATTTATTGACATGTTTTTTTCAAAACTCAGCTAACAGTAACTGCAGTTTGTATTCAAGAAATCTACCACTTGGGTGCCACAGATTTAAACTACTAAATACTAGTACTAGATACTACAGAATAGGGGATAGGGGATCTCTTGAGCCAAGAGATGTTGGCAAAAACAGGAAACATCTATTTCCGGTTTAAGAATCAGAACCAACTTTGGCCAGCACACATATGATATGATGACATGTTTAGCTCCATGTCGTCATTCAAACGCTGGTTGTCTAGGTGGTGTCCTGAAAACAACGTGGATCAAACTTCACTTTCTATTTTCTTTCACCTAGTCTTGTTTCCTTAAACCCTGGTCTCGTTATTTTTAACTCACAAGACTTTTCTGCCTGGTCTTGTTATCTTTAAACTCACAGGGATCTTACAGCCATCCAAACATTGTTTTATATCACTACCTCTATTTTCTTTTATAACGGTTTATAACAAGCTCTGGTTTATAGCAGGCTCTTGTTTATAAATAGCTCTGGTTTATAAAGAGCTGTGGTTTATAAAGGGCTCGGGGTTATAACGGGCTCTGGTTTATAATTGGCTTTGGTTTATAAAGGGCTCTGGTTTATAACTGGCTCTGGTTTATAAAGAGCTCTGGTTTATCAAGGGCTCTGGTTTATAAAGGGCTCTGGTTTAT
>NW_015151038.1:251218-252698 GCF_000732505.1 Cyprinodon variegatus
AAAGGGCTCTGGTTTATAAAGCGTTCTGGTTTATAAAGAGATCTGGTTTATAAAGGGATCTGAATTATAACAGGCTCTGGTTTACATTGGGCTCTGGTATATAAATGGCCCTGTTTTATAACGAGCTCTGGTTTATAAAGTGCTCTAGTTTATAGAGAGGTCTGGTTTCTGAAGGGCTCTGGTTCTGGCTATGGTTTGCAAAGGGCTCTTGTTTATAACTGGTTTTTAAAGAGCTCTTGTTTATAAGGGGCTCTGGTTTGTAAAGGGCTCTGCTTTATAAAGAGCTCTGGTTTAAAAAGAGCTCTGGTTTATAAAGGGCTCTGGTTTATAAAGGGTTCTGGTTTTTAATGGTTTTTGGCTTATACCGGGCTCTGATTTATAAAGGTCTTTGGTTTATAAAGGGCTCTGGTTTTTAAAGAGCTCTGGTTTAAAATGGCATCTGGTTTATAAAGGGCTCTGGTTTATAAAGGGTTCTGGTTTTTAATGGTTTTTGGGTTATACCGGGCTCTGGTTTATAAAGGTCTTTGTTTTATAAAGGGCTCCGGTTTTTAAAGAGCTCTGTTTTAAAATTGCATCTGGTTTATAAAGGGCTCTGGTTTATAAAGGGTTCTGGTTTTTAATGGTTTTTGGGTTATACCGGGCTCTGGTTTATAAAGGTCTTTGGTTTATAAAGGGCTCTGGTTTTTAAAGAGCTCTGGTTTATAAAGGGCTCTAGTTTAAAAGGGCTCTGGTTTATAACGAGCTCTGGTTTATTATGGGCTTTGGGTTATAACGGGCTTTGGTTTATAAAGGGCTCTGGTTTATATAGAGCTCAGGTGTTGGGATCTGCCACCTGTCTCCAGCAGAGAGCGCTATGGGTCTCCTGAGCTGGAGCCTCCTGCACACCTGAGGATCATCAGTCCATCAGGAGACCAGCTACATAAGCAGCGACAAGACCTGTCTTCAGTGCCTGAGTGTTGACCAGTTTCGGTTAGCAGAACCTGATCCTCAGCCTGCACATAGACGTCATAGTTACCTGGCTAACTAAACTATCCTTCTCTGCAGAAGAACTCTGAGAATCCAGTCCCGGACCTGCACCAGTACCACTAAAAACAATTACTCTGTGTGTGTGCTTATCCAAATAAACTGTTTGAATTTTTACTCCCGTTTCCGTGGTGTGTTCTGCATGTGGGTTTAATCACAGAGTCCCATCATGACATCAGGTTTATAAAGGGCTCTGGTTTATAACGAGCTCTGGTTTATAACAGGCTCTGGTTTATAACAAGCTCTGGTTTATAACAAGCTCTGGTTTATAAAGGCTTTGGTGTATAAAGAGCTCTGGTTTATAAAGGAATCTGGTTTATAAAGGGCTTTGGTTTATAAAGGGCTCCTGTTTATAAAGGGCTCTGGTTTATAACGAGCTCTGGTTTATAACAGGCTCTGGTTTATAACAAGCTCTGGTTTATAACAAGCTCTGGTTTATAAAGGCTTTGGTGTATAA
>NW_015151038.1:255577-257391 GCF_000732505.1 Cyprinodon variegatus
GTCTCACGATGGTTTCCAGAGATAAGAAGTTCTAAAGCTTGTGTCGGATTAGTAACTTGATGAAGCTTTTTTCCATCAATAGCAGATACTCTGAGAGGCTTTGTTAATGGAACAGTCTCAATCTTTAACTGCTGGACCAGATCTGAATCAATGAGATTTCTCTCACACCCAGAGTCGATGAATGCTGATAATGTGAGATTCTGGTTAGAAAAAAAAAGGTTGCAGGCAACAATAAATGAGGAGTTTTCTCAGATCTTAGATGGCCCGTCAGACTCCTCAATTCCTCTGACGGGCCCTGGCTTTTGATTTAGCCGGGCATGACGCAATGAAATGGCCAGTCTCACCACAGTACAGACACAGATTTCCTCTAAATCTTCGTTGTCTTTCTTCAGGGGATAGCCTTGTGTGTCCAATTTGCATGGGTGCGACCTCCGTTCCTTCTGAGGAAGAGAAGTGAGAGATTTGGACAGGCGCTGGAAGAGTCTGATTCTTATTCTTTGGCTTGGTACTGGGTTCTGGGGATCCAGAAAAAACAGAAGCATTGTTAAATGCAGGAGCAGAAACAGAAAAATTCAGGCTACGTTGCCTAGAGTTATTTCTAGTCCGAAGTCTATTATCCAACCTGATGGTTAATCGGATTAAATCCTCCAAACTATCAGGTTTGTCGATTAAGGCGAGTTCGTCTTTGATGTTATCATTTAAAGCCTTAAAATAAGCACTCTTAAGTGCGCACTCGTTCCAGCCTGAGGCTGCAGCTTTAACCAGGAAGTCAATGGAGAACTCAGCCACTGTCGAATTTCCCTGCTTTAAACTCAGCAGGGCTCCGGAATAAATAGTTTTGTCTGAGTGATGGTTGAAAACTTGAGAAAACTCAGATATAAATTCAGAAAAGGTACATGAAAATCTGGACTCGGAAGAGAACCTTGCCTCCGCCAATTCAAGGGCTCGTCCAGTAAGTTGAGAGAGAATGAAGGAGATTTTCTTCCTATCATTCGGAAAACTGACGGGGGAGTGCTCAAAAAGCAAACGACAATGAAACAAAAATCCTTTAGAATCCTTTTGGTTACCTGAAAATCTTTCAGGAGGACTCGGGCGGAACTCCGGAAATGACGTGACTGTCGGTGACCTTTGAGGCGGAAATGGTTCCAGAACAGGAAGTACTGCTGGCGTGGCATTAGCATTCCTGTAGCCAACGTATTCCTGCAAAACTTGGTTCTGGTGTTCAATATGAGTGTTTTAACTCACGGAGGGTGTGCGCATGTCCTTGGATTAGGGCAGATTGCTCCTCAAGCCTCCTCCGGAGGTGATCCGCTGGGTTTTGTGTTTGGCCGCAGTGTTCTGTCATGATTGGCTTAAGAGACTTAACCCACATGCAGAACACCACTGGAAGCAGAGTAAAGGTTTAACAGAGTTTATTGAAAGGTTTTCACAAATAGAACATGAACTGGTTCAGGCACTGGTGGATTCACTGATGTCTGCAGAGATGGATAGTTTGATTAGCCAGGCAGACGGATGGTTAGTTGAGTTTTGATTATTCTGAATATACCTTGAAGAGGTCCAGACTGATCTTTGTGAGTGAGGGAACCGGTTGGGTCCAGAGGCTGTTGGTTCAGCAGAGTGCTCAGCAGCAGCAGCGTCTAGCTTCTGACTTATGAGTGGCAGACCTTGACTTGAGTTTCCAGCTCTTCCCTGAGAGCAACAGGAGGAGTCCAGATTGAAATCTTCAGGTTTGGCTCCCTTGGCAGGCAGGCAGGTTTTCATGCAAAGCTCATCCAGAGCTGACGGGTTTCCTGTGAGCAAGAAGACAGAGGCAG
>NW_015151038.1:261316-262580 GCF_000732505.1 Cyprinodon variegatus
CTCAGGTTCGCTAACCAAACTAGGTCAACACTGCAGCGTCAAAGGAAGGTCTGGCTGCTGCTTATGTAGGAAGGTCTCCTGATGGGCTGATGAGCTTCAGGTGTGCTGGAGGCTCCAGCCCAGGAGACCCACAGCGCACTCTGCTGGAGAAAGGTGGTAAACCTCCAGATCCCAACAGTAACCCCCTCTCAACGACCGCCTCTTGGCGGTCCCGAGGATGTGGACGGGAGAGACTTCTCATAATCCTTGATCAGGGACGGATCGAGGATAAATGAGCCAGGAACCCAGGTGCGGTCCTCCGGACCGTAGCCCTCCCAGTCGACGAGGTACTGCCAGCCACGACCTCGCAGACGGGAGTCCACGATCCAGCGAACTGTGAAGGCCAGATGTCCATCGATGTGATCTGAGAGGATCTCTTGAGGTATTCCAAGGAGACGGAAAACATGCTTCACGAGAAGTTGGGCAGTCTGGAATGCAGTGGGTAGTTTCCTGAAAAGAATTAAATGACAGGCCTTGGAAAAACGGTCAACAATGGTTAGGATAGTGGACATACCTCTGGAAATCGGGAGACCGGTAACAAAATCAATAGCGATATGGGACCATGGACGGGTTGGAACAGGTAGAGGATACAGCAGCAAAAAAAAGGTGGTTGGTGAGAGGTCTTGTTTCTGGCGCAGATGGGACAAGCCAGAACGTACTCCTTTACGTCCTTGTGAAGGGACGGCCACCAAAAGCGTCTTGTGATGAGAGCAATAGTTCTGCTCACTCCAGGATGGGCAGAGAATTTTGCTGCATGCATCCAATGGATGAGGCGGGATCTGACGGAAGATGGAACATAAGTTTTGTTTAGAGGACCATTACCTGGGTCAGGTTCAGAGGCCAGGGCTAAGTTGATAAGATCAGTGATCTCCCAGGAAACGGCTCCAATCGTGCATGAGGCAGGGGGAACAGGCTCGGGTGTCTCAGGTTGATCAGTGGAGTACAGACGAGAGAGGGAGTCGGGCTTGACGTTCTTGGAACCAGGTCTGTAAGAGATGATGAGATGAGAAAAAAACAAAGTCCATCTAGAATGACGTGGGTTGGATCTTTTTGCAGATTGGAGATAAGCCAGGTTTTTGTGGTCTGTCCAAACCAATACTGGATGCTCGGCACCCTCGAGCCAATGTCTCCATTCTTCCAGGGCGAGTTTAATGGTAAGAAGTTCTCGGTCTCCGACATCATAATTTTGTTCTGTCGAGAAAGTCTGCGTGAAAAGAATGCACAG
>NW_015151038.1:268028-269445 GCF_000732505.1 Cyprinodon variegatus
CAAACTCTGGTTTACAAATAGCTGTGGTTGATAAAGGGCTCTGGTTTAAAAAGGGCTCTGGTTTATAACAAACTCTGGTTTACAAATAGCTGTGGTTGATAAAGGGCTCTGGTTTAAAAAGGGCTCTGGTTTATAACAGGTTTTGGGTTATAACGGGCTCTGGTTAATAAAGGGTTCTGGTTTTTAACCGGCTTTGGGTTATAACGGGCTCTGGTTTATAAAGGGCTGTGGTTTTTAAAAGATCTCTGGTTTATAAAGGGCTCTAGTTTATAAAGGACTCAGTTTTATAAAGAGCTCTTGATAATAAGAGCTCTGGTTTATAACAGCTCTGGTTTATAAGGGGCTCTGGTTTATAAAGCGCTCTGGTTTATAAAGAGCTCTGGTTTATAAAAAGCTCTGTTTTAAAATGGCATCTGGTTTATAAAGGGCTTTGTTTATAACATGCTTTGGGTTATAACGGGCTCTGGTTTTTAAAGAGCTCTGGTTTACAAAGGGCTCTAGTTTAAAAGGGCTCTGGTTTATAATGAGCTCTGGTTTATAATGGGCTTTGGGTTATAACGGGCTCTGGTTTATAAAGAGCTTTTTTAAAAGGGACTTTGGGTTATAACGGGCTCTGGTTTATAAAGGGCTCTGGTTTATAAAGGGCTCAGGTTTATAAAGGGCTCTGGTTTATAACGAGCTCTGGTTTATAACAGGCTCTGGTTTATGAAGGCTTTGGTGTATAAAGACCTCTGGTTTATAAAGAGCTCCTGTTTATATATAGCTCTTGGTGGATAAAGGGCTTTGGTTTACGAAAGCATCTGGTTTATAAAGTGATCTGAATTATAACGGGCTCTGGTTTACAATGGGCTCTGGTATATAAATGGCCCTGTTTTTTAACGAGCTCTGGTTTATAAAGCACTCTAGTTTATAGAAAGGTCTGGTTTCTGAAGGGCTCTGGTTCATAACTGGCTCTGGTTTGCAAAGGGCTCTGGTTTATAACCGGTTTATAAAGAGCTCTGGTTTATAAAGAGATCTGGTTTACAAAGAGCTCTGGTTTATAAAGGGTTCTGATTTTTAACAGTTTTTGGGTTATAACGGGCTCTGGTTTATAAAAGTCTTTGGTTTAAAAAGGGCTCTGGTTTTTAAAGAGCTCTCTTTTAAAATGGCAACTGGTTTATAAAGGGCTTTGGTTTATAATGGGATTTGGGTTATAAAAGGCTCTGGTTTATAAATGGCTCTGCTTTATAAATGGCTCTGGTTTTTAAAAGCTCTGGTTTATAAAGTGCTCTGGTTTATAAAGGGCTCTGGTTTGTAAAGGGCTCTGGTTTAGAATGGGCTATGGTTTATAAAGGGCTTTGATTTATAACGGGATTTGGGTTATAAAAGGCTCTGACTTATAACGAGCTCTGGTTTATAAAGGGCTCTGGATCATAAC
>NW_015151038.1:271330-273765 GCF_000732505.1 Cyprinodon variegatus
TTAAAGAGCTCTGCTTTATAAAGGGCTCTGGTTTATAAAGGGCTCTGGTTTATAAAGATCTCTGGTTAATAAAAAGCTCTGGTTTATGAATGTCTCTGGTTCATAAAGTGCTCCGGTTTATAAATCTTATATATCTTTGGTCTATAACTAACTCTGGTTCATAACAGCTCTGGTTAATAAAGGCCTCTGCTTTATAAAAATCCCTGGTTTTTAAAGTGCTCAGGTTTATAAAGGGCTCAGTTTTTTAAAGGGCTTTTGTTTATAAAGAGCTCTGGTTTATAAAGGGCTCTGGTTTAGAATGGGCTATGCTTTATAAAGGGCTTTAGTTTATAACGGGATTTGGGTTATAAAAAGCTCTGGTTTATAAATGGCTCTGGTTTATAAATGGCTCTGGTTTATAAAAGCTCTGGTTTATAAAGTGCTCTGGTTTATAAAGCGCCCTTGTCTATAAAGAGCTCTTGTTTATAAAGGGCTTTGGTTTATAACGGGATTTGGGTTATAAAAGGCTCTGGCTTATAACGAGCTCTGGTTTATAAAGGGCTCTGGATCATAACGGGCTCTGGTTTATAAAGGGATTTGGTGTATAACGGGCTTTGGATTATAAAGGCCTCTGGTTTATAAATAGCTCTGGTTAATAAAGGGCTCTGGTTTAAAAAGGGGCGTGGTTTATAAATCGCTCTGGTTTATAAATCGCTCTGGTTTATAAAAGCTCTGGTTTATAAAGCGCTCTGGTTTATAAAGCACCCTTGTTTATAAACAGCTCTTGTATATAAAGAGCTCGGTTTTATAAAGGGTTCTGGTTTTAAATGTTTTTGGGTTATAATGGGCTCTGGTTTATAAATATCTTTGGTTTATAAAGGGCTCTGATTTTTAAAGAGCTCTGTTTTAAAATGGCATCTCATTTATAAAGGGCTTTGGCGTATAACGGTTTTGGGGTTATAAAGGGCTCTGGTATATAATGAGCTCTGGTTTCTAAAGGGCTTTAGTTTCTAAAGGGCTCTGGTATATAAAAGGCTCTGTCATGATGGAGGTTTTTGTATGGAGGACCCAAACGCAGAGACAGGTAGGCAGAGGTGAAATAAGGTCTGTTTATTCAGGTTAACAGATCCAGGGGCAGGAATCAGAGTCCAACAGAAAATTACAGACGTACCAGAACCAGGAGACATCAGAGGTAAACCAAAACTAGAAGCCAGGGAGAGACGAGGAACACAGACAGAAGTTAGACGAAGATCCAGCAAACAGCAACTGAAGAGGGAGAGCTTTTAAAGGGGTCAGAGACAAAAAGAGAGCTGACGAGGAAATTGACAACAGGTGCAAGGCAGGACAGAGAAACAGNTTTTTGCTTTAATCTCTGCCAGGAGGGGCTATTTTCTCTTTAGTTATACCACAAACCAGAGCAGGGGGGTATCGGTGCAGAGAGACTAAGGAGGGTGATCATTGTTGTTCTGTTTCATAGATGCAGTTCTAAACCAGTTTCCGACAGCCAAGGAAGCTGATGTTAGGAAGTCCATCAACGGTAGAATCTGTGAGCTAAGACAGCAAGTGAAGCGGAAAAGCATGTATAAATGTTAGACTCGAATTGTTTTTACTGTGTCCCAACAACAAGAGGAGTTACAGCACTTTAAAGATTTATTTTTTGCATTTTAGTTTGGTTTTATTACTTTTTGCAATACAATGCTGAAGGTGTTTAATTACTTGAATTTATTTTTGTACTTTATATTAGTATGTTGCACTGTTACAGGATGTTAATGATGATTCTGTCTAGAATAGCACTGTTAAGAATTTGCTGTTATATGTTGTGCTTTTAAATGTACAACCTCTGGATTCATGCCTGCTTAAAAGAAAATAAAGACAGCTTTTGAAAGATACCAATTAGTCTGTGTTAATCATCATAAGATTTGCTTAGATAAACTTGTTAAATTTCCATAAACCTTCATGTATACTTAAAGTGTATTCTACTATATACTGAGCATATAAATACATATTTGTCCACATTCTCATTTAGTTCTTGATACATGTAAAATGCATTTGCCATACATTAAACATGCCATGTAACACTATATATAAATGTGTGTGTGTGTATGTATGTAAGTATATGTTACCAATACATTTTACCATATAAAATTGCAATATATGATGGAAGGTATTTATAAATATAAAATTAAATATATTTTTGGATATATAAACACATATATTATATATTCAATTCATTTCAATTCAGTTTATTTCTATAGCGCCAATTCACAACACAAGTCATCTCAAGGCACTTTACAGTTCAGCCAGATCATACAGTCAATTATATCCATGTTAAATATATGTCAATATATGGAAAGCAGCAATCATTTGTATATTTTGCAATATATTACTACAATATATAATATAATGCAAAATATGTGTTTCATCAATATATATTTCCATGTATAAAGAACATAATA
>NW_015151038.1:275590-282677 GCF_000732505.1 Cyprinodon variegatus
ATTAAATTTCCTAATTTAAAAAAAGGATCAGAGCTAGCTCATTCCTGTTAAAAGGGAGTTTTTCCTCTCCACTGTTGCTAAAAGCATGCTTAGTGTGAGGGATTGCATCCGAGTCAATGAGTCGATGCAATCAACTGGTTTTCCTTAGATAGAAAACTTTGAATCAATCTGACTGGATGATCTGGTTGAACTGTAAAGTGCCTTGAGATGACATGTGTTGTGAATTGGCGCTATAGAACACGGGTGCATGCATGTGGCTGTGTGTATGTGTGTGTGTGCCTTCGTGTGCCTGTATCTGTCTGTCTTTCTGTCATAGAAGATGTTACACAGGATATTAATCGTTTAAATGTCTTCCTGCCAACTAGATTCCTGACACAGTGACACCACAGCCAGATCAGAGGTTGGGGAAGGAAGGGAAGTCTGTTGCAGAGATGCACCCCCACCCCTGACGCCAAAGAGCAGAAAGCCCTGGAGAACTCAATGGAAGAGTGGATTGGGTGTTCTGGCCTCCCTGCAAGGACCATTGAGGATGAAGACTTTGTGGATATGATGAAACAAGCCGACAAAAGGTTAAATGTGTACAGTGGGATATATGTTAAAAAGAGAATCAGTGTGTGAGGTTCTATTCTGTACAGTGTTATATAAATAAAATAGAGAAAAAGAGAAGCTGTGTGTGGTGAAGTTTTATTCTGTACAGTGTGATATATGTTTAAAAAAGCAGTGTGTGGAGAGGTTCTATTATTTACAGTGTGGACTAAAATGACTAAAATTTGACTAAGAATACAATTGATATTCGTCATATAGACTAAGAATAAAACTAAAGCGGGAAGGCAATGACTAAATATGACTAAGACTAAAATAGATTTTTGGCATTGTGACTAAGACTAAATTTAAAAAAGCTGATGAAATTAAAACTGGTGGAGACACTTTAATCATCAAAGTGAACACACTATGACTGTGAGTTACTTCTGTTCTTTTACTCTTTTACTACTTGGACACAGCAGATGACTCAGTCGGGACTGAGGACACACCAACAGTGATCAACAGCATTGCAATCATCCATTGTTATAAATGAGATTCCCTCAATTCAATTCAGAAGGGGAACAAGCTATGCTTTTGCACTCTGCAGCACTGCAGTGCTCAGCAACACGGAGGAGAGAGAAAGTGAAGCAGATTCTTTAAAATTTATAACTGCACTACCCAATAATAATCTGCTAAAATTGATCCTTCTTTGGGGGAGTAGAACTCTGTTAAAGTAATCCTGAAGGTTATTAGAAAGTGGTCAGAGAGGACAGGGTTGTGAGGAAATACTGTTATTTCTTCACATTCTATGCCGTATGTCAGCACCAGATCCAAAGTATGAAGATGAGAATGCGTGGGACTATTCACATTTTAAACAAAGCCAATAGTGTCTAAGATAGCATTAAAGGATGCTCTTAAGCTATCGCCTTCAATGTCAGCATGGATGTTAAAATCTCCCACTATGATGACCCTGTCAGTGTTTAATACCAAATCAGATCAGGAACTCTGAAAATTCATCTAAAAGACCTGTCAAGGACTTTGTCTTAAAGGAATAGTACACCCAAAACATGATTAGCCTTCATTTTCTACTCACCCCCATGCTGAACAACACTCTGGAGTACTTTTTTGATATCTCAAATGCATCTGGAGATCTGGGAGGCTTCTTGCTGTCTGCTGACATTCAAATAATGGAGGTCTATGGCGCCCGAGGCAGAAAGGTCCATAAAAGTCCACAAAAAACGTGTCAATATTCCTCCATACTGCTCGTCCAATGTATTCCAAGTGTCCTGAGTGGGTAGCATCCAGAATTTACTCGAAACGAAGTCATTTAGAATGTTTTTAGAGCATAAACAGTAGTGTATAGGATTTCCTGAAAGCGCGCGCCAGCGCGCTCACGACGCTACGGAAGCCGGCAGACCAAACCAGCGCATTCAGCTCGGCAAAGAACTCATGCTCTTCCTCAACACTGAAGTCCTCAGACATTTTCTTTCGTTGTTTCTTTCTTTGCACAGGTAAACAGCACATTTCTTCTTCTACGCTTGCATTATTGGCAGAGCAGACGCTGAATGCGCACTTTCATCTGGCTTGGTCTGCCGGCTTCCGTAGCGTCGTGAGCGCGCTGGCGCGCGCTTTCATGAAATCCTATACACTACTGTTTATGCTCTAAAAACATTCTAAATGACTTCGTTTCGAGTAAATTCTGGATGCTACCCACTCAGGACACTTGGAATACATTGGACGAGCAGTATGGAGGAATATTGACACGTTTTTTGTGGACTTTTATGGACCTTTCTGTCTCGGACACCATAGACCTCCATTATTTGAATGTCAGCAGACAGCAAGAAGCCTCCCAGATCTCCAGATGCATTTGAGATATCAAAAAAGTACTCCAGAGTGTTGTTCAGCATGGGGGTGAGTAGAAAATAAAGGCTAATCATGTTTTGGGTGTACTATTCCTTTAAGGTCTTTTTAATATATGAACTCCATCTGGATTCCTCAAAAGTTTTAAAGAACACATCTGAGTTCATCCAGAAGATAGTGTTGAACCCCTGGAAACTAAAGGTCAATCCAAAACAGAAAACATTAAAAAAATGTTCTTTTGGGTTAAATGTTGTGGCTAGTGGTGGCTATAATGGTTGTTTATGCAAATGTGGTGTGAAAATGAGTTTGATGGGACTAAACGGTAGCCAAATCTTATTTAATATTTCATGCATTTGTTTTACTGTATTATTTACCGTTTCTTACTCTGGCCATTATTAATTGGCCCTGCGTAGACTGGATGTGGATGGGGTACTTGGATTTCAGGTTTTCGCATCAGGATTTCTTCCTTCTCCTGTTTGGGTTGGACACGCGACGGCCCGTGCTTCGCCTTTGGCTCTTCAGTTCAACTGCCTCAGTCATAACCTGAACATTTAGAACGACTAAATTAAATATTTAATTTCTGAGTTTCAAAGGCAGCAATTGTTATATTAGGTTGATTATTCACAAAATGTTGTTATTCTGCTAATATAAGACAAAAAATACATCTTAAAATAGGCTTTTCTCAGCAGTTCCCAAATTCAGTCCACATTTTTTTTCAACAGCCAGAAGCTTCTGAAAAAAATCCTCCAAGGACAGCTACTTAAATCCTGAAAAATGTTTGGATAATAACAGATTTAATAGAGAGTAGCAGAATAATTCAAATTGATCTGGATTGTGTTTATTCACTCTCCTACCCGCCCCCCTTTCATCATATTGGCGTGACCTATTGCTGCTGGCATCATGAAGGACTACGGACCTCATAGTCTTGCTGCTGAGGAGGGTATAAATACAAGAAGTAGCAGCAGCAGATCCACTTTCTGTATCAACATTTGAGCGAATCACAGAGCTAAATGACATCTGGTAGAATGAAGGTAAGAGCATCTCCGTTTATCCTTGTCAGTATGTTACTTTATTCAAAGGAAACACTTGTGATGATTTTTCCTGATCATGTTATTCTTTGTTGTCTTTTTACCAAGTGTTACATTTTGGAAACCTGGCAGGATCTTGATTGCTGCTCTTCTGCTTTGCTTTTTGTCTAATAGGGATTGAGGGGCATCACTTTGACCCACCTGCTCACCCTTTTGCTGCTTGCCTCCTTCATCTCACACTCTTGGAGCGTGCCAAAAGTAATAACCTTAATACTACAGTGAAAAGAGCGACTTGTTGAAACTGAAAAGGTTAAAAAGCAAAAATAAATGTTCTTGGTTTTTGTCTCCAGGGATCATTTCAACGGAGAAACTGGACTCCGCAAGCAATGTTGTACTTAAAAGGCACACGTACGTATTCAGTGCTTTAATCTCTGAGGCATTTTAATATTATGGAAAAAATAACTGCAGTACTTTGCAAAAGTATTCACACTACTTAAACCTGTTTTGTCAAGTTCCAACCACAAACTTGAATCTATTTTTAAAACAAATGAACAAATAACTATGATATGGAAGGAAATAGGACCTGTAAAGATTTTAGATGTGAAAATCAAAGTGTGTCATGTTTCTGTTTTCAATCCCCCTAAATTAATACTTAAGGAGACTAATAGGCTAGAACTTATTAGTGTGTCCTTATAGACCAGTAAGTGCTATATATCATGTGTGAACCTGAATATTAAAGGGCTGTCCCAGACCCTATATTTATTTAGGTTTTGCCTTTGACTATACCTTTATAAAACAGGAGTATGCTCTGATCTTATCTTTCAATTGGACCTAGTTTTCAAGTTTGCACTGCCTCCTGTGAGCCTCATGGCAAATCAGGCATCCTCTGTCTTTCTCCTCAGAAGCAGGATAACTGGACTGTTTGCCTCATTTAGAGGAAAGAGTCAAAAGTCAGACAACAACAGAAATAAAGGAGATCAGAGTTTGCGGTCAGACTGGACATAATGTGAACATGTTTAAGGAGTTGGAATACATACAAGCTACTGAACATGATAATGTTCTGGAAATAATATTTAATATTTGACTGATAACAGGTGGAGAATGATTTCAGATTGGCCTGTTTGACTGTGCCTACATTTACAGAACAAACATGGTTTCACGATCATGGAACTGACCTGTAATACTTTCTGTCAGAGGGTCGTAGGTTCATCTCTGAGGACCGAAAAGAAGGAGATGTCTATGACACGCTACACTTAGGTACAACTAAATTTATTCAGTTCTCAGTTTCATTGATTAAATCGTCATTCTGAGCAACGTTTGTAGAAAGTCTGAGAAGAACAATCCGAGTTCCTACGACCCGTTAGAGACCTGGAATCAGAACGGAGCTATGCAAACGCCCTCTGATGAGTCTCTGCTTTGTCCTGTTGTTTCTTTCAGAGACCCGCAGTCAGAACACAGAGAAGCTGAGTGTGGACCAGGCAGCCACGGTGCTGCTGAAGTTCCTGCAGCAGGCCAGGGAGGGAGGTGATCAGCCACAATCTCACCTCTAACTGCTCTTTGTGGTGTTTGTCCATGACTGACAATAGCATCAACCCATCAAATAAACCTGGGCAGTGATTTCATGTCTGTCTTTTTTTCTCCATCCCAGCTGATGAAGGGCCTGAGGAGCTGTATTTCCAGGAGCTGCCGGTCTGGAAGAGAGAATACTTCTGACAGCAGCAGCCAGAATAGTTTCTGTTTGATTTGTGTCTGTTGTATTGCTGCTTTGATGGAAAAAGAAATCTCTCACTGTGTTTGAATGATATTTTAATAAACATTTGGGATTATTGCTCTTTACCTGTGTGGTTCATTTAACACTTATAATAATATCACAGTGTTTTCAAACAGTCTGCATCCAATGAGCGAGATTATGTCCATAATGTATGAACACTAACTGTTGCGATAGATAAAATGAGCGCTTTGTAGTTTCTGCTATCTTGGCTTTTATCACGCTTTAATGTGTCAGATCATCAGAGAAATTTTCATATTAGAGACACAGAACAGTTGCAATTATTATAACTGCTTAGCATATGGATTATATTTAGGAAAGCTAAACAATCTGGTCCAAAGTGAGAAAATAGTTCCCTCAAAATTAATACAAAGTTTGTACAACCTTAGCATCTATAGCTGGCTCCAAATATTACTATGTTTGCAGAATTGGTTAAAGTTCATCTTAAAGGATATTAAGTGAGCTAAAGGCTAGGCCAACCCAAAACTGTATTATTTAACTATTAATGATTCAAAGGTTTGACATTTGAAGGCTTTTTGGATGCTTCTGCAAATCTTATCAAAAGTTGAGAGTTTCCATGAGATGAATAAAACTTGAACACAGTGGGATATTTCAGCCGTAAAGGGAATATATAAATAATACCAGGATAAAGCTTCTAGAGACAGAAGAGTGGCGATACATAAACCAGTTAACATCAACTCTACCATTGTACCAGATAATTGGTCAAACGACCACCCAGATTTATCTGTTCCTGTTGGCTGCAAAAAGTTTGTGATGTAGGTATGAATTGCAAAGCAATATTAACCAGAGCTCCTAATGAAAAGCTCAACCTCTAGTCAGCTGGAAGCTCGAGCTTTAAGCAATAATTTCACTCATCTGTGAGTCCATTCAAAACCAACGAGTTTGGCATAGAGTGGGGTGAGATGCTGAAGTAGCAAAGTTTAGTAGGTTTATTAAAAGGTAAACCAGTTTAGCAGGATTTTGTTTTTATCAGTCGGTGGTCATGCATCAGGATCTGGACCATAACAGATCTCCAGGTGGGCTAGAGAAGTAGAATACGAATGAAATCCTTTAATACAGTTGCCAAACTCACCCAGAGCCATAGCTCTGTTGAACCGTCCATTCCACCTGCTCTTAGCAGTAATGATTTTATGGGATTCTTTATAAATAAGATTAGTTGGTGATTATTCCTTTATTTTTGGATCTCTATCTCCCTCCAGTGTCTCCCTTCTCCTGTTTAAACATTTCTCCCTCAGTTATACCTTTCATTTATAAGTAAACTCAGTTAAACTTTTGTTTCCCCTTATTACCAGCAGCTGGGTTCTCCTTTACTTTCGTTGCCATTTCCCTCTTTGTTTTGCAGGATCCTCTGCATTGTTCCCTAGTGTTACAGCAGTGTTGGGCACATTACTTTGAAAAAGTAACTAGTTATAGTTACTAGTTACTTCTCCAAAAAAGTAACTGATTTACCAACTGAGTTACTCCACCATAAAAGTAACTAGTTACTAGAAAAAGTAACTATTTAATTACTTTTGGGTTTCTTGCCCCGTAACCCTCACCACCCAGCCCCCATCTTCTCGCCGTGTGTTTCCAAAGCCAGCTGAATAGAGCGGATGACAAAGACAAGAACCTGCAGAGAGTTTAGCATTTATTGCAACTCAACGTAAATGACATCAGGGGGGAACGGGATCTGACGGGCCTATAAACTCCATCAGATAGTGTTCCCCCTGCTTAACATGGGGGAACTGTATCTGATGCGGTAAATATCATCAGGCTGCATTACCTCTGCTCATGGGTGTGAAGTTTTTTAACAGGCCGTTCAGATCTGGTGAGTGAATGAAATTAATAACTGAATTATTCTGAAATCCTTGTGTTTTGGTTGTTATAGATACTGCAACATCTATCTATC
>NW_015151038.1:282823-285790 GCF_000732505.1 Cyprinodon variegatus
CATCCATCCATCCATCCATCCATCCATCCATCCATCCATCCATCCATCCATCCATCCATCCATCCATCCAGATTTCTCTCTTTCTCCATATAGGCTATCATTTGATCGTTCACGCTCTCCATAGTTCCCCTGTGGTGTGAGAACAGGGCGGCTGTTGCGCGCCTTTAGCGAGCATGCGCGTTTCCTGTCGCTTGCGCGGTGAATCTTGCCGCCTGCGCTGTGCGGAGATGCAGAGGAAACCGTATGTGATGGGGAAACGTTGCTCCACGTAACACCAGTATTTCCATCTGGAAAACGCTGTTTTGCTGCTGGAGTCCTCCTCACTCTCTCTCTGTGTGCTGTACGATAACACCCACCAGCAGAAACAGCCACCTACCCAACTGACAGACGGAATCTCACTATACATCAACCATTCTCATCCTCCCCTCTCTCATGACAAGGCGCGCACGAGTCCTATCATGAAAAAAAGTTCATTGTGCGACCTGAGTAATGCGCAGTAACGGGGTGTCTGCAATGGTAACTGCGTTATAGTTACAGTAAGAGTAATAATTTTGATTACTCCTCTTCACTGACAGCATCGTATCCAGCAGGGATAGGGGGGCAGAGCGGGCAAAATGATGTATATAGGAGATGAAAGCGTTGTCGGACTAGCTCACTGTACATATTCTTTGCTAATCATAAAGGCGAATAAATAAGTAAACTTCTAAATATTTTATATGTAAGCAATATTAACCTCAGCATGATCCACCCCTCTCTGCCTCCGATTAGCTCACTGGTCGTCATGCCTAAAGTTCACCAATGTAATCAGAAAAAACAGTGAGTACTAGCCAATGAGAAGCAGAGTCGTGCAGGTGATGGCTTCACTGTCCAGGTAAAAATTGGGAAATTTGGTTTTGAAGTTCTGCTTAATAATGCAGATAATGGGGGATTTAGAAGTGGGTATATGCAATGCTGATTGAAAAATAAGTGGGTATAGATGGTACCATCTAAGCCATTATCCCCTGTCATAAATATCCCACAGATCATGTCCTATGAAGGAAATATTTGCAGTTTATATCATGGGTTCATCTGTTAATGTCCTGTAGGCCGTCCTGCCTTCTCTACCACTGGATCACGTTCTGTTCCTGATGTTTGCTTGTCTGATTATTTGGGTTGGACGTCCCCTCCTGCTGGCATCAGGCCAGGCTTAGTAGGAGGCCCTTTCCCCTCATGCTCTGTGCTGCTCTTCTATACTGCTTCATTTTAGGACGGATCCTGGTGGGCTCAGATCCTACACCTGCGACACGGCATTTTTTAAATGCTTCAGACGACCGACTATTTCCCTTTGGTTTCTATTTCACCCCAAGCAACAATATGCCATTGTCACGTTCCCTTTCCATGACGTCCCTGAGTGGACTGTTTCCAGCCTGGGAGGAAGATGAGCTGCCTGTGGAGGACCTGCTGCTATTCGAAGTGGCTTGGGAGGTCACCAACAAAGGTCAGGCACAATAGTCAACTATTATTGCTTTTTAACATGTAGACAGTTTTTACTGTAAAAACAGGCTTCCTTAAAATAAACCTTAGTGCATCTTCCCAGTTATTCATATTTCTTACACAAATATTCTGCAAAGGGTTTGAGATTAGAGACTGCGTTAGTTTGACAAAAAAAAAGCTCTTTCAATAAGAAGGACTTTTCTGCCAAATTAGTGAGTTAACTGGTGTTAAAGCAGTAACGGCTCATCCATTTGACTCTGCCGTAACTGACTTTGAGTTTTGTTTGCATAAAAATTAATCTTTGCTCCTCAAAGAGTAAATATTGCTCCAGAGCGCACAGTTTCTACTCCCTCTGTAGAGTTAACCTCTGTAGATAATTGTTAGAACCCTACTCTATGTGTTAACTTCATGCTTTCAAAATTAATCCAATATTCTTATATATATCATATATTGACCTTCAGTAAATATAACTGTATCAAACTTTGATACAGTTATATTTACTGAAACTGTGTCAGACATTGCTACAATTAAATCTTTTGGGGTATGAATTTTTTAACTTTGTGCATATTAAAACTGAAATTAAGCCCAACTTTGAAAAATACATCAGGCTCGATCATGGAGAGAGTCCATGAGAAGCTATTTTCCAATCTTGCAATGGTTCCTTAATTTGATTTTAGATTAGACTTTGACTAGACCATTCTGTCACATTCATTTGCTTTTTTTCTGAACTATTCCATTGAAGCTCTGGCTGTATGTTTAGGCCAATTTTGCTGCCAGAAGGTGAACCCAGCAACGTCCAAAACCTAATGACCAAAAAAAATAATTTGTCATGACTTAGATACCAGCTAAAAAAGAAACTTTTGATTTCTATCAATATGGTGGACAGGTCAGTAGCATAGTCTCTAATTTGCATAAACTGGTAGAAATAAACTTCTCAATCAGAGCAAGGAAATAAAACTCTATGAAATTTGAGATGACCGGTTTTCAAAGCCAGAAAAATACCAAAACTTTAATAAATATTGAGAATGTCTGCAAGAGAAAAGATCTTTGTCGTAAGTGAAACTGAAAGTGAGGTGGAGAATGGATCAGGATGGAAATCTGAGAGCTGGGATCATTAGCAGTAGTAGGAACTTTGCAACAAGCTGTCTACATTTAAAAATTAGGTAGCAGAGCTGGAGGAATACAACATGGAGGTGAAAAACATGCTGCCAAAGCCAAAAGATGCAGAAATAATGTCCTGATCTTCTGGCTGCCCAAAGACAAAAATTATCCAAGACTTGTTGGATCAATTCCTAAAAAACAGACCTTATATAGAAACCCAGAAGTCCCAAAGACTGGGAAGTGCATATGTACAGGAGTTAGACCGGTTCTAGAAGGGTTTGTGTTTGTTTGGTGGGGGGTAGCTTGTAATGAAGTACGGTAATGGTAATGGTTGTGGGGGGGCAGCCTTCAAATCAGAATCAGGATCAGACATACCTTAATAGTCCCAAAGGG
>NW_015151038.1:288116-291754 GCF_000732505.1 Cyprinodon variegatus
CTGAAGGTGGCAGGACTCAGAGCAATAGCTGAAGTCCGAGGTGAAAAGAGTGAAGGGGAAGGGGGAGAGGAGAGTCCCCTGGGGGGCCCCAGTGTTGCTGACCACCCTGTCAGACACACAGTTCTGTAGGCGTACATACTGTGGTCTGCCCATTAGGTAATCAACAATCCAGGACACGATGGGGGCCTCCACCTGCATCGCAGTTATCTTCTCAACTAGTAGAGCCGGGCGGATGGTGTTGAAGGCACTGGAGAAATCAAACATGATTCTCACAGTGCTCGCTGGCTTGTCCAGGTGATTGTAGACTCTGTTCAGCAGGAAGATGATGCTGTCCTCAACTCCCAGGCGGGGCTGGTAGGCGAACTGCAGTGGATCAGTGAAGGGCCTGACCATGGGCCTTTGCTGCTCCAGGACTAGCCTCTCAAAGGTCTTCATAATATGGGAAGTCAGTTCCACCGGTCTGTAGTCCTGAGGGTCGCTAGGACGTGGGGTTTTTGGCACAGGAACGAGGCAGGACGTCTTCCACAGCACGGGTACTCTCTGGAGGAGCATGCTCAGGCTGAAGATTAGGCTAAGTATTCCACAAAGCTGATAGGAACAAGCTTTGAGCACCCAGGGGAGTACACCATCGGGGCCCGCAGCTTTGCTGGAGTCGAGTCTGGTTAGCGGTCTTCTCACCAGGTCAGGAGTGAAGGACACTGTAGAGGTAACTGTAGGGGGAGGTCCTTGTGTTGTGGAGGACATGATGTGAAGCAGGGGGGAGGGGTGGAGTCGGTGGATGTGGATTGAGATGGTGAAGAGCAGACGGGGATCAGTAAGGAGAAGGAGTGGGGGAAGGTGGGTGGTTGTTGAAGGGAAGCCAGCAGCAGAGGGTTGTGGGGGATTTGCCAAAGTATCAAACCTATTGAAAAATAGGTTCAGTTCATTGGCCGGTCTACCCACCCTTCCAACCCCACACCAGTGGACTTCTGGAACCCTGTGATGGTTCTCATCCCACTCCATACATCCCTCATGTTGTTGGTCTGGAGTTTATTCTCCAGCTTTCTCCTGTATTTGTCCTTAGCCTCATTGATTTTATGTTTGAGTACCCCCTGCCCTCTCCTCTCCTCCTCACCGTTACCATCTCTGAACGCCCTCTTCTTCTCATTCAGGATGGCCTTTATGTCCTTGGTGATCCATGGTTTATTGTTAGCATAACAGGTGACAGTCCGAGCTGGAACAATGCAGTCCACACAGAAGTTGATATAGACCGTGATGCACTCTGTGAGCCCAATGATGTCCTCCCTGTGGGCCTCACAGGGTGCAGGCCAGTCAGTCACTTCAAACCAGGCCTGCAGTGCCTCATAAGCCTCCTCCGACCACCTCCTCACAGTTCTTGTGGTCGTAGGCTTCCTCTTCACCAGAGGCACATAACAGGGTTTGGGATGAACCAGGTTGTGATCTGACCTGCCCAGAGGAGGGAGAGAAGAGGAGATGTATGCATCTTTAATGTTAGCATACATCAGGTCCAGGGTCTTCTCATCTCTGGTAGGGCAGCTCATATATTGTTTCAAGGTTGCAGAACTTTGTTCATGGTGACATGGTTAAAGTCTCCCGACATGATATTGAGGGCATTAGGATGTTGGGTCTGTAGTTCAGAGATGATATTATGAATGGTGCTGCTGGCAGATGTTGGATTTGAAGACGGAGGGATGTACAGGACAACAGCGATAACATGTGAGATCTCTCTGGGCAGCTGATATGGACGAAGTCCAACGGCCAGCAGTTCAACATCCGGGCAACAGAGCTGTTTTTAATGGTGATGTGACCCGGGTAACGCCTTTGGCTGTTTACTAGAATGGCAAGCCCCCCTCCTTTTACCTTACCACTCACAGAGTCCCGGTCGGCCCAGACGGTATGAAAGCCATCCACGGAGACAATCAGGTCTGTAATGTCTTTGTGCAGCCATGTCTCAGTGAAACACATCAGACTGCACTGATGGGGGTTTGGGAGATCTGCCTTAATTCTCAGTAATTAATTTCTATTCTGCTTATTTCTATAGCGCCAATTCACAACACATGTCACCTGAAGGCACTTTATAGGAATAACTCAACCAGATCCTCCATTCAAACTGAATGAAAGTTTTCGATCTAATGCCGCTCACACTTTGATGATTTAGCCAGCGTATGCCGATGTACAAAGTATGCTGGAATATGGCGGGAAATTTTGAGCGCTCCAAATTTGCCGCCATATGCCAGCGTCTGCCATCCGTGGGCCATCAGTTCCCGGTCAGTTATCTGATGGTTGACATCCGTTCAGTGTCAGTTCCTCATCAGTTGTGGTGTCTAGCTTATCCTAAACCTCTGAGTAACTTGTGCATAACTTCTGCGTAACTTATCCAGAACTTCTCTCCAACGCATATCAAGGTATCTGGCGTGTTCCAGACGAGCGCTGAACGTGTTTCTAACTTCCAGCTACTGTATAATGGCGTATTGGCAGCGTTTTGGTATAAAGGGGGTTCACAGGAGGAAACCATCAGTTCTCCTCCAGACTTCATCCCCATCATAGGGTGAGCCAGAAGGTGAGGGTGATGGATCCTCCCTGCATTCACGCCCACCACCAACAACCTTCCTAGCAGACATGACGCTTGATCTGCTGCCACTAAAAACCTTCTTTACGTCTTTTATTTATTATTTTTATTTATTCTTATATTTTTTGGCGGGCGGTAAACAGCAACTAGGTTAATACCGCGATCAAAGAAATCTTTTTCAGGAGGCCAGGCGCCTCCGGGCGCATCGCTGCCACCCTCAGGACACTGTGCATCTTTTCATGGGCATTACGCTGCCGTGCGTTATGCAGAAGTTAGGCTGTCGTTGGACAGAAGTTCTGGACTCGTTAATAATACTTTATGTTTACACCCAGAATAGAAAAATACATAGAAAGTTCAGTGTATGCCAGCGTTTTGGGAGATTCTGGGACATCAGGCAGATGCTAGATAAATCAGCAAGGTGTGACAGGGGCTTAAGGAAAACCAACTGATTGCATCAACTGATTGACTCTCTAGCAATCACTCTGTAGCTGTAGAAGTTGGAGTTTTCTGTTGCTGTGAGTTGAATGAATTGGGTGTATCATCCCTGGCTGGTGCTGTTACATCGACAGGAAACAGTCTGCAGCAACATAACTTGTTTTAATTGTTTTGTTTTTGTAATTGGTTTATTTACAGTTGGAGGAATTTACACTGTTATCCAGTCTAAGGCTAAAGTCACGGTAGACGAATGGGGGGAGAACTACTTCATGATGGGACCATACTTTGAACACAACTTCAAGACACAAGTGGAAGGCTGTGTTCCACCCAACGCTGCCATCCAGAAGGCGATGGATGCTCTGACCAACAATGGCTGCCAGGTGGGTGTGTCTTCACACAGTACAGTGTCCTTGGGTTGGGCATCTTCAAAGGCAATTTAACTGAAATGTATTACTATTTGGAGTAGTTATGGCAATAAGTATATATATAAAATAAAATTATTTTTTATTTCATAATTGTCAATATAAATAGAAAGAAGATAATTATCTATAAACTTCTGTTTCTTGAAAATATTCTTCAATTGTCTTGTACGTATATATATATATATATATATATATATATATATATATATATA
>NW_015151038.1:291764-300775 GCF_000732505.1 Cyprinodon variegatus
CCCTACATATTATATATATATATATATATACATATATATATAAAACAACAATACTAAATCATCATTACCAGACCATCCCTACATATTATATATATATATATATATACATATATATATAAAACAACAATACTAAATCATCATTACCAGACCATCCCTACATATTATATATATATATATATATACATATATATATAAAACAACAATACTAAATCATCATTACCAGACCATCCCTACATATTGTGCCCTTTAAATTAAGGCAAAAGCCGAATCACCACAGTTAAGAAATAAATTAGCTTATGACATCAAGAACTGCTGTGTAAAAGTGGCATAAACCTTCTTCAGTTTTACTGCTTAATAAGATTTTAAAACTGGTGAACATTAGTGCCTGTAGGTAAATTCTGAAAAAACAAGGTTTTAAACACAATGACATCTTGTCATATTTCTTCTTGGGCTTTTCTGTCCACTGCTTCAGGTTCATTTTGGCCGCTGGCTGATTGAGGGCAGCCCGTATGTCATCCTGTTCGACATCTGCTCTGCAGCGTGGAACCTGGACAGATGGAAGGGGGACTTATGGGAGACCTGCCATATTGGTTTGCCATATCATGACCGGGAGGCCAACGACTCACTCCTTCTGGGCTCATTAATTGCCTGGTTCTTCAAAGAGGTTTGTCGATTTTAGATCTCACTTCAGTGGAAAAAGGTCTCCACCTGTTTTTCAGACGTGTCAATGTATGATTTAACAACCCGTGATCATCTAACATCTGTTTGGTTTATGCTTGTTAGCTCACAGACACACTTGGAGACAAGCCCAATGTCATTGGTCACTTCCATGAGTGGCAGGCAGGGCCTGGGCTTATTCTGTCTCGCTCCCGCAACATTCCTATGGCAACAGTCTTTACTACCCATGCAACTCTGCTTGGAAGATATCTGTGTGCTGGGAGTGTTGACTTTTACAACAACTTGGATAAGGTAAGAGTCCCTGTCCTTGGAGACAGGAGCAACATCAGTATGGGTATGGGGGATATTGGGCACTCTATTCACACCTAAAGCAGAAAGAGGAGCAAAAACGCGCATGCTGCTTCAGTTTTGATGCTTGTACATGTTTAGTTCTGACGCGTGGCTGAAGCATCTTTGTGTCACATTTTGGTTGTGGTTTAGAGGACCCAAATGCAGAGGCAGTGAGGCTGAGGTGATTTCTTGTAGTTTTAATGCAAACACGAATAACTGAGGCAAAATCCAAAAATCCAACTAAAAAAGTAACACAGACCAGAATCATGGAGACATCAGGGGAAAACAAGACAACAGCAACGACAGGACCAGCAACAACAAGGAACCAACGAGGAGTGACAGCAGAGGGAGAGTATATATAGCTGACTGAGACAAAGGCAGGGCTAACAAGCTGATAAGGAGCAGGTGTGAGAGGAGACAACGAGGGAGCCAAGGGGAAAGGAACACACACAGAAGAGGGCAACAGAGGACAACAGAAAAACCTGAGAACTAACATAAATCTAGAAACTACAACAAAATAGGAATTAAACCAATAGCCTATCCTTTCTTGGCCTGGAGCTAAGTCCCAGCTGATGACGGCTCCTCCGTCACAATCCCCAGCAATGATGAAAACAGCCTCTGTGTGCAGACTGGAGCTCAGAGATAGCCTGGTATAGAGTCTTCATGGCCTCTTTAGTGTTAGCGCTGGGGGGCACATAAACAGCAGTCATGCTAACCACACTGAACTCTCTGGGCAGATAGAACGGCCTGCAGTTAACAGTCAGAAACTCGATGTCAGGAGAGCAGAAGCTGGCGACTGATCTAGCATTTTTACACCAGCTGTTGTTGATGTAAACACAGAGTCCACCACCCTGAGTTTTACCGCTTAGTTCTTTGTTCCTATCGCCGTGGTGTAGCATTAGCCCCTCCAGGCTAATAGCATTGTCCGGTATTGCAGGATGCAGCCACGACTTCGTCAGAATGATGGCGCAGCAGTTAATAATCTCCTTCATTGATGAGAGTTACAGTCGGAGATTATCCATTTTGTTATCCAATGAGCGGACGTTGGAGAGCAGGATTGATGGAAGTGGAGGTTTCGTGGGGATTTGTCCTTAGCTTCGCAGTTAGCCCCACTCTGCAGCCTCGCTTTCTCCGTCTCGTGCATCTCTTCCTTCAGCAGTTACGTTCCTCTGTTTTTTGTTGAGATCTGTCCGTAGCACTCCACAGCTTTTTAAATGGTCAAAAATGTCTGAATGTAACACTAGATGTGCCGGAGAATTCCAGTTTTCCTGCAAGTCCCCCTCCCCTCTTCAAGTTTGTGTATTCACTCTACATTGCTAACTGCCCTTGTTGCAATGCAAATAACCTGTGATATGACCAGCCTTTCTACATGAGACTGGATAAAGGCTGAAACAAACTGGCATCAGAACAAGAGCATGCTCCAAACACTTTTTATTACCTTCCCCTGCAACATCAGACCTTTTTGCAGGAATATCTTGATAAGTCATATCTAAACCTTTTATTTAGGCAAACCTATTGAACAACCAGATATCATACAGGTCCTAGCTCCTGAGTTGAGAACAGGTCATAGCCATGCTTTTTCAACAAAGCAAGGCAGAGCCTATTTATATTGTCCATTCACCAACAGACTCGTTTATATTGCAAAGCTAACTGTGTGAAAGAAAGAACAACTTAGAGAATAATTGTATTTTGTCTTGTCATGCCTTTTCACGTCATACAACATTTCAGCTTAGAGAATGACAAACAGTATGATTTCAGTATAGCAGTAACATTTTTTTCACCCAAGGAAAAGCGCTACATATGAAGCTACAATTGTCCCATTTAGCAGTTTATACAAACCCAAGGTGAGTCCTTCCTGCATTAGTGACAGGTATACTTTGTGCAGTGCACACAACGCTCAGTGCTGTGGTTCCTGTTGCAGAGATTGCACACCTGGCTTGCTTATAATAATGAAAAACTCTCAAAAAAAAATAGTTTAGCACATATTCTGAAAGTAAGAGTTGTAGTATGAACTAGATGATGCTATTTATGTTTGCCACAAGTTTGGTGGCACTACAATCATCTATAGTGTAATTATTTGCTATTATATGCTGATAATAACAAAGAAAAAAATCACCAAAAATAAATTTTGGCCAATCTTCCCAAAGTAAGAGTTGTAGTCTGATCCAGATGAGGTTATCTGTGTCATGATGTTTCAAAGTTCTGACCCGAAAATGCAGAAAACCGAACAGAGAGACCAGGAAAAAGGTTTAACGGGTTTTATTGAAGAAGTAAACAGGGGGAGAAGCGTTGCTCAGAACACTGCTCAACCGGATCTGCAAAGTGAGGGGAAGACAAAGCGGTTAGTTCAGGCTCAGTGGGGAATTTGACTTGTGAAACTTGGAGAAGAGGTTTTGGTTGCCGACTTACGTTTCCAGTGAAGCAGTTGAGTCCTTGACTCCTGTCTGTGTACTGTGGTTCCAGTGTCTGTATGATCCGGTGGAGGGCGGAACAGGTTTTACCCAGAATGCGGTTGATTGTTGGAGAACGGAGATACTGACTGCCACTTAGATTTCCTGCGAGGCATGAACGGGTCGATGTGGAGAGTAATCCCTTTCTCAGTGAGAAGCTCAAACGATCTCTTGGGGAAAGTGGATCCAAACCTCCTGTTTGAATCCCAGCTAAGTTTGAAGCTCAGTTTATCTTTCCAGGTTGTGAAGGTCCGAGAGATCCAGTTAGCAGGACAGCTTCCTGCCAAGAGGCAAAGACAAAACAAAGTTAAACTCAGGTTGACAAAAAACTCAGCTTGACTCAGCAAAAAACTCAGCTTGGCTCAGCAAACTCAGTTTGGCTAGAGTACCCTAAACTGGCAAACACTCTGGCGTCGAAGTAGTGCCAGTCAGCAGCTTAAGAACACTCTGTTTAATGAGGAAACCATCCGCAGGTGTGTGAGGAGGCGAACCAGAACCAGGCGCCTCCTGGTGGATGAAGGGAGATAAACACAGAAACACAGACACAAAACAGGAGTCCTGACAATCTGTGTATCCTACAAGTTTGAAGGCAGTACAATGGTCTATAGTGTAGTCATTGCTCATTTTATACTTATTCTAATAATAATAAAATAGAGGTGCCATTTGTCATTTAGGCTTTGGAAATTCCTCAGAAAAGTATTATTTTTGAATCCAATAAATGTGATAATAATCTACTTGGTGACGCTTCTGAATATTTATCTTGGATTATTTTGCAACTTGCAGACGGTACCTAAAAGCATTTTTGGAGCAGCAAGCTCTGCATAGATTCCCATGTAATTCTCCGAGCGCGATAGGAGACTCATTGTAAGGAAACTATGGGTGTAGCTCACCGTCTGCCTTGCTGTGGTTGCGGACAGGGGTCTGTTTTGTAGAATAAATCATCTGCCGACGAGTTATTAATCCGGAAAAGCCGAATCTGTGAACATATTGCCAACTTTACTGCAGTTTCACGATGTTGTCTGCATGTCTGCAGCGGAGGAGAAAAGAGAGAGAGAGGAGAGATTGCTTGAGTTATATTTCCCCCAGTCTGTTCGCTGCGCTGGTGACTCCGCTGAAATCATCCCGGTGATGGTGACACTGATGACGTAGACTTAGTTATATTTAATTACAAATATGATTTTTTCCCCCCCTGCCCTCAGGTAAAACACTCTAAAAGAGAATGACTTTAGCTGAAACCGAAACTGAAAGGCCTCAGCAGATGGCCGCTCACACTGAGCCTGGTTCTGCTGGAGGTTTCTTCCTGTTAAAAGGGGGTTTTTCCTCTCCACTGTCACTACGAGCATGCTTAGAGTGAGGGATTGCATTTGAGTCAATGAGCCGATGCAAACAACTGGTTTTCCTTAGATAGAAAACTTTGAATCAATCTGACTGGATGATCTGGTGAACTGGAAAGTGCCTTAAGATGACGTGTGTTATGAATTAGCGCTATAGAAATAAACTGAATTAAATTGAATTCTCCAGCAACAGCGCTAATGCTACATTAACATCTGAAAAGGGATTCATGAGTTGTGAAGTACAGTTGGGGGGATTCTGACGAAGATTATCGTATCTCTGGGATTGTCAGGATTAGGTTGTGGTTTGAGGACCCAAATGCAGAAGTAGGGAGGCAGAGGTGAGTTTCTTGTTGATTTAATGAAGGTAAACAGACAGCTGAGGCAGGAATCCAAATATCCAAAAGTCAAACATGAAAAAAAGTCAAACAAACCAGAAACCATGGAGACATCTGGGGGAAACATCACAATGAGGAAGAAACAGTTAGATGGAGTTGGAGGCAGTTAGACGAGGAACCAGCACTGGAGAACTGCATAAGGAGTGCATTTATGGGAGACTGAACAAAGAGAGGACTAACGAGCAGATTGGGAGCAGGTGTGAACAGAGCAGACTGGAAAGGATTTAGGGAAAAAAGGGAACACAAGAGGGCAGCAGAGGGCAACAGAAAAAAACTGAAAAATAACCAGAGAACACAACAAAATAAGAATTAAACAACTAAAACTAGAAATCATGGAGCAAAGTAAAACTGAAAACTCCAAAGAAAACATAACGGAACCAAGACCGTGACAGGAATTTCTAGTGTTAATTGGCGATTATAGATGCCGGTTTGAAGTCTAGTTTCTATAGTTTTAAGCAACATATTCTGTGAAATTGTCAAGAGAAGCTGTTCTTGGCCGCTGCCTTGGAGCGCTGCCATGGTAACACACTCCCCTCCTGAGACAGACATTAAAAGCCAACACACACCAAACCCCATTGAGTCCCCAATGTCAAGGTTAATGGATTTTAGTAGAAGACCCAAATGCAGAGATGGAACCTGGAGGTAGATGGTAACTGAAGCATAAATTCATACAAGTATGGAACTCAGGAAACTTGTCCTGCGACAGTTTGGCGACCTGTCCAGGGTGACCCCTAGATGGATGGATGGATGCATGGATGGATAGTTGCTTGGATGAAACACAGGAACCAAAACTAGGAGCTATTTGGGGAGAAGCATACATAAAGAATGAAGAGAATCCAGCATTAAGGAACTGCAGAGGAGTATATATGGGAGACAGGACCATTGAGTAATCAGCTATTAAAACTAATAATTGCAAACTATAGAATGACCGAGGGGAGAACTAGAGGATAAGCGGAAGGACTGGAGATAGCTTCATATAACTATGAAGCCATGGAAAACATAACAGAAAGAATAACTAAAACTGAACCAAGCAATAAATAAATACCAAAAACTAGATAACTGAAAGAAATAACAAGAGTAAAAGAAAAAAAATATAAATAATATAAATCTTGACAACAAAACAGTATAACATAAATTAAAGGACAACTGAGAACCAGAATGAAAACTTAAACAGACTCAAAAGCCCAGAAAAGCAGATTGTGACATCCATGGTGGTTGAAATGCATGGTTCTGTTTTCCAATGTGCTTTGAACCCAGCACTCTCATTGTATGTATTCAACCAGGAATACATTTTTATACACAGACATAAAATCTGATACATTACATTTTTTTTAAATAATTGTACTTGAATTGTTCCAGTTTCATGTAATCTTTTTTACAATACTGAGAACTGTAATATGATGTGGCATCATTTGTTACGCCACCAAGCAGAGGTGGGGACTCGAGCTTGTGACTCGTACCCGAGTCGCACTTAAGTCGCATATTTAATGACTTCGGACTCGACTTAGACTTGCATTTGAGGGACTTCAGACTCGACCGAGACTCGCGATTTCCGACTTGTGAACAATATTTTATTGTTTAAGTGTTTTTTGTTTTACTAACTTGACTGATCGCCGCTCACCTTACCCGCACACAGCAGAGGTTAAAAATAAAAAAAAACGGCAGAGGGGCTGTCAAACAGTCATGTAGCACTGACGTCACTGACGCAACGCTACGTGACAACGCTACGTGACATATAGGCATGTGCAACTGGCCTACTCAAGACTTGAGACTTGACCTGGACTTGCAAAAAATGACTTGTGAATATGTCTGCCACCAAGAAGGTGGGAAAGGTGCAGATTGGGTTGGAGGCCTGTGGGCGCTCTGATTGGTCTTTATCAAAGACAGTCCTGGAACATGTAGGAAGCCATCAGGCAAACTTCACAAGCAGCTTGAAAATGTTATTTTATCATAAAAAAAAACCAAACAATTTGAGCTTTTGTAGATGTATTTGATGAGCTGCAGATTCACATTTAGTGTCATTTTTCTCAGAAGGTGAATTAGCTTCTACTGTATCTGAAGGTAAACCAGTGTCACAGTTACTGGGAATGGGACTGATCAATCTACCCCTCAATGTCTAAAAATACTTTGAGAGCAAGTTTGGCTGTGGAATTTTGGTGAAGCTGAAGATGCATAAAGAATAGATTTGACCAAGGTTTTATAACATTAAATGTGAAAGTTTTCCATCAAACATGTTCGCTGGCTTGCTCCAAACAGTAGTTTAGCTGCAATTAATAATTAAGCTGCTTTCCTCATATGAATATCTTTAAAACAGCAACTGTTCAAATAAAAGTCCCATAAATCTGACACTTCAAATAATTATTTGATAATTTTCTAACTTTTCAAACTTGTATTTAGAGGATTAGCTGCCCATACAGATTTTGGTATTAAAGTTTGGCTGGTTTAACTGGGTCATACAGAACCAATTTGAATTGGTATGAACCTTGAACTGGTCACTGTGTATTTGCTCATATTTTCAGAAATGTTTCTGATTTTTTTTTTTTTTTTTTTTTACATAATTTCAATAAACAGCTTTCTGTAAGGAAAGTTTTAGAAATCACCACTGTGCTGTTGATAGAAACACCCCCTTAGCAGCTATTAGATCTATTTGCACATTGAAAGGTTTTGGTATTTTACAACCATTTAGAGCATGATTAGTCATTTTGAACGGCTTTAGGTTGACTTGCTGTGATGCGTTTAATTGGGCCCACTGCTCACTTCCTAAAAGGTCAGCCCAGAGCTGACGATTGCTTACCTGCTGAATGGATAATTGACAGATGACCTCCAGTCTACCGGTGCTTCTCTGATTCTAGTCACTGAATAACATTAATTCATTTTTTTTAATACTGTCATTTTAAGACAAGCGGCTTCTTGAGCAGGTAAACAACCTGGTAGTGTGAGTAGCATGCATACATTGATATCTACAGGGTTTAACAAAGAGTTGTGTTTGCATGCTTCATCTACAGACTGTTATAGCCTGATAGACCTGCAATTAGCTCTGTCCATCTAGTGGATGGATAAAATGAGCCAATGATGTCATATGTTGATGTTACGCTTTGCTGTAGTAAACAAGAAAGGGTTAGAAAGCTAGTGGGGACCACAGATCAGAGAGAATGAAGTTTTAATCAATGTTTTGATCGTACCTATTTGATCATGTTAGCTAGTATTAGTGATGGCCCATGCCATCCATAGACATCTGGAGGGAAGTGATTCTGATGCTGTGTGCAGGATGCCAGCAGAAACAGCAGAGGTAAATATTCATAACATCAGATTTATCCTCTCTTTAACGCATTTATGCTTTTTCAAAAAAGAAAAAAAAGACACCTCAGGCAAGCAAAAACTTGATTGTTTGATGGAAGCATGTCTGCCGTTTCTACTTAATCACATTCCTCTCTTTAATAACCACAGAGTGAGTCATCGTTCTGCAGAACCCTTCAGGACGAAGCTGTGAATTAAGTTTAGTTTAGTTTAGGCATGTGTTGGTAATGGTAAAGCTTAGGGTCTGGGTTTGCCATAGACATGCATGGGAAATTAATGAAAGTCAACAGGAAGCCCCCACAAGGATAATGTAACACATGTTTGTGTGTGTGTATTTGTTACCCTGTGAGGACCAGTATGCTCCTTTGTGTGGACTGTCAGGGTTGGTGGATGTTGTTGTGGACACAAATGCAGACTTGCGGATATTTCTTTGAGTTTTAACGGTGAAGTAGCTGGTACAAAACATAAATCCAGAAGTAAAAGCCTTGGAACTCAGGAACCAAAAAATAGAGAAGCTTGAGAGAAAC